>NC_057715.1:4990916-5161349 GCF_004010195.1 Chiloscyllium plagiosum | reverse complement strand
AATCAGTCCTTGCCTTTCCAAATACATGTACATCCTGTCCTTCAGGATTCCCTCCAACAACTTGCCCACCACTGAGGTCAGGCTCACTGGTCGATAGTTCCCTGGCTTGTCTTTACTTGCCCTTCTTAAACAGTGGCACCACGTTTGCCAACCTCCAGTCTTCCGGCACCTCACCTGTGACTATCGATAATATAAATATCTCAGCAAAAGGCCCAACAATCACTTCTCTAGCTTTCCACAGAGTTCTCAGGTACACATGATCAGGTCCAGATTTATCCACCTTTAACCATTTCAAGACATCCAGCACTTCCTCCTCTGTAATCTGGACATTTTGCAAGATGTCACCATCTATTTCCCTACAGTCTATATCTTCTATATCCTTTTCCATAGTAAATACTGATGCAAAATATTCATTTAGTATCTCCCCCATTTTCTGTGGCTTTGAAGTGCTTATGTCCAAAATATCAATTCTCCTGCTCCTCAAATGCTGCCTGACCTGCTGTGCTTTCCCAGCAATACAGTCTCGACTCTTACACCATGGGCCCTTATCTTACTCAGCAGCCTCCTGTGTGGGTACCTTCTCAAAGGCCTTCTTGAAGTCCAGGTAAGTAACATCCATTGGCTGTCCTTGGTGTAACCTGCTTGTTACTTCCTCAAAGGATTTTAGCAGATTTGTCAGGCATAATCTCTCCTTGATAAAACCATGCTGACTTTGCCCTATTTTGCCATACATGAGAACTTATTTACAATTAAGGGTCACCCATGTGCTCTCAGTCTTCTCTCTCACACACACGTACTCTATCTATATCTCGTCCCTGGTCTGCAGCTGGGGTGTAGGGATCCTGCTTGATAGCGGACCCCAATGGTTTGGTTTGGCCAAGCACAAAGTCATTTGTTTCTAGACAGTCCAGAGATGCTGAGTGTGTCTTTGCCAGAGACAAGTGCACCCACGTCAGCATGGGCTCTCAAAGGGTTGAAGTTGGCAGGCAGGGTAGAGGTGGAAGGATGACCATCTTCGAAGTGTCCTGCTGGAAGACTTGAGTGTGGTAAATCCTCTGGAACTACTCTGTCTCATTGTGAGAAAGGGGCATTTTGATGAGGTCCAGGACCCTTGATCTCTTTTTGCCTTTCTGTTCATGCTAAAGACCATTGGCTAGGGCAATGTAGTGCAGCTTGATCAGTATATCCAGCAGACTCTAAGAATTCAATTATTTCTTAAAGTTGAATGGGATTTGACATAAAGGACAGTTCCATACCATCCTGAAGAAGGGCTTGTGTCCGAAACGTCGATTCTCCTGTTCCCTGGATGCTGCCTGACCTGCTGCGCTTTTCCAGCAACACATTTCCAGTTCCATACCATCCAATGGCCCGGTAGAAAGAGCAGTCCAAACTTTGGAGGCTGATTTGAAGAAACAGCCTACAACATCACTAGATACCAAGCTATCACAGTTGTTCATATTATTATAAGACCACCCCACTATAGGGATAGCATCAGCAAAGTTGTTAATAGGTAGGAAGCTCCGTACTAGGTTAAGTCTTATTTTTCTGACGTGTGACGTATAAAGTTTGGATAAGTGTGATGGTCCTGAACAAGCATGAGGACCATACAAAAGCTGCAAATTTGCAAATGGTGAGGTAGCAAAATGTGCCCTTCCCCTCAGAACAGCCCCTCAGAAAGGCTGCTGGAATCCATGGGTTCACCCTGTCCTTCAAATGCTGTTGAGTCCTCAGAATCCAAGGTGGACATTACAGAAGTAGCTGCTTCAACACCTTTGCCACTGGAAGAAATGAATAAAATTCTGCTGAGGTGCTCCTGGTGAAAGAGACGAGCTCCCGTGTGTTACACACAAGCCGTACTGAGTCAGAGAAACCTGACCCAGTGCCAACACGCCCTGAGTCTCTCCAAGGAAAAGGACCAGCCTATGTCCTTCGACTCAGAGGTGGAGGAATGCAGTGACGGTAAAGAAGTCAGCCTGCTGGAGCTCATCCAATATGAGTTCACTTATTAGGGATGTTAATCTGATCCAATCACGGAGTCCTGGCTGACAGATAAAAAAGGGGAATGTCAGGGATGCTGACATTCTGGTATTTGACTTTGAACTGAGGTAATACTAAAGTATAGGACTTTCATGTGTAAATGAAGGGTGACTTGATGACAGATTCCAACACCTGTAGATTATTTAAACAACTCTCTCATTGGTTCCTGAGGAGCTGAACAGCTTTTGGGTGTGAACAATGCAGTGAGAAGCCTTCAGACCACTGTCAGAGCAGGTTGCATGCCACCCTCTCTGCAATATAAATACCTTAATTATGAAAAAAGCCAACTTTTTCTCCCACACAATTGTGGTAAACTGTTCCCCTTAACCAGTAATGAAGAGACTTTGTCATTTAGGTTCCAGTTACTCTGTGCCTCCTATAAAGAAGCGATGGAATTTGGAAAAAGCTAATTGGAGATGAAAAGGTCTGGGCAAGGCAAAAGGATTATTGTCATGACCTCTTTGGAGTTGTCCTTTGGAACTATAGCTCTCAATTCTTTTTTTTCTCTGCCCATAAAGCCAATGATATTGCATGTGTATCAAGACGTCAGTATAGGGGGTTTTAAAAGTGAGCTAGAATTTCAACTGGTAGAAGCATTAGTTAATTGTTTATAGCTATTTACTTTTGATTAGAATTTACTTACTTGCAATAGACAGTAATTCTTGTTAAGTACAGGAAACTTGCCAGTGTTTTCTGTTAACATGAATCCAACCAAGTGGGGACTTTGCCAGTGTTGATTAACCCTAGCGGCAGCCCTGGGATTAATGGTACTTGAATTTCAGCACCTTTGCAGTCACTCTTCCCCAATCTTGAATCCTTAATCCTTCTATATATAATCATATAGCATTGAAATAGACCCTTTAGTCCAACTAGTCAATGCCAACCATATTCCTAAACTAAACTAGCCTCACCTGCCTATGCTTGCCCCATTTCCCTCCAAACCTTTCCAATTTTTGCACATATCCAAATGTCTCTTAAACATTGTAATTGTACCTGCATCCATCACTTCCTCTGGCAGTTCATTCCGCACGTGAATAACCTGCTATGTAAAAAAGTTGCCCGTGTCCCTTTTAAAACTTTTTCCTCGCCTTAAAAATATGCTCCCTAGATTTTCCCCTGCCCTACAGAAAATACTCTTGCTATTCACCTTTATCTATGCCTCTCATGATTTTATAAACCTCAATAAGGTCACCCCTCAGTTGGACTGAGGGATCTGTTTCCATGCTATATAACTCAAGAGGTAATCCAGACTTCATTAATTATATGCATCATAGTGCTGTATGCTAAAATTTTTCAGATTGATATGATAGATCTTTGTTAGGTAGCATATCAAAAGACATGAACCAGAGGTGGGTAAGACAATGATAGTTGGATTTTTTTTCATCTCTCGGGTAATGAAAGAATATTAGGAGTGAACAGTAAAGTTGGTTTGAGGCTGAAGAGCAGTCTGAATGGTACTGATTGGGAGAACAGACTCAAAGCATCACATGGTTGGTTCCAATTTCTTGTGTTAAATAAACATTCTATACATACAATAATTCCAGAACAACTGAAACAAAACCTTAAAAAGAGAAAGTACTCATTAGGTCAAGCAGCATCTCATTTCTGATGAAAGTTCATAGACCTGAAATATTAATTTTTTTGTGCCTTGTCAAATACTGCCTGATCTATTGATTATTTCCAGCTTTTTGTTTGACGATCATTGTAGACTTTCAAATGCATATGAACTTCAGAGTACTATACGATTCTGATAGTAGTAACCTAAAATATACAATGTATAAATGCTCATTTTAAGGTACAGATTTTTTTTGTTTGTTTAAGTGTAAAGGCTATTTATTTTTTGGAATATAAAATGATAGAAATGGAAGTATTCCAGAAAATGAACCTTTTTTTGTTGAAACACAAAGGTGCAGAAGTGGAGCTTCTTGGTTGTGAAAGATCCTGTGATTTTTGGAGAAGTCAAACTGTTTTTGTTTTGTGAAACAAGCTGGTGCACTCAGACTTGTGGAAAGCTTCCAAGCCAAAATGGATCTCTCTTTCCCACCCTCTTTGATATATAACGAAAACACTCTCAAAACTCTGAAAAGAAAATATTATAACTCAAACAAAAAACCTAGGTCCAACTGACCAGCCACAGAATTGAGGATCTTCTGAGACTGCCTGCATCCCCCACCATGGGTGGCATGGTGGCACAGTGGTTAGCACTGCTCTCTCACAGTGCCAGGTTCTATTCCAGCCTCAGGTGACTGTCTGTGTGGAGTTTGCACATTCTCCCCATGCCTGTGTGGGTTTCCTCTGATAGTCCAAAGATAAGCAAGTTAGGTGAAATGGCCATGCTAAATTGCCCTAAGTGTTGATGGAAGTGTAGGTTAGGTGCATTAGTCAGGGGAAACATAAAGTAACAGGGTAGGGGAATGGGTCTGGATGGGATGATCTTTGGAGGGTCGGTGTGGACTTGTTGGGCCAAATGGCCTGTTTTCATACTGTCGGGATTCTATAATTCTATGACAACAACGTATCACTGAAAACAAAACTGAGAAAGTCACTTCATTTCCAGGCTTATGGGACTCTCGATCCACAAAGTTGTTTCCCAACCATGATATTCTTTCAGAGAGGAGAAAGTGAGGATTGCAGATGTGGGAGATCAGAGTCAAGAGTGTGGTGCTAGAAAAGCACAGCAGGTCAGGCAGCATCTGAGGAGCAGGAGAATGGTTTATCTGACCTAGTTGTGAATTAATGTGTGCATATGTGTTGGAAGGGGATTTAAGTATCCATGGCACCACTAATAATCCATTTTGCCATTTGTTAAGGGATAGGTTGCTTACAAAAACTGAATTTTGTTTTCATATTCATTGATTAAATTTTTTGAGGTAGCAGTCAAAGTCGTGGCATTAACCATTTTAGTGATTCAATTTTGTTTTTAATCAACCTGCTCAGAAATACACACCTTAGGAGGCCTGAGTTCAAGTCCTACCTTCTTCAGGTATGTCTAATTCCTTCTCTGAATATGTTGGCTAGAAAATTGTGGTTCCTGTGGGGCGGGGCAGTGTTCCTACCTCTGAACCAGGAGACCTGGTTCAAGTCCCACCTAAACAGGCTCATTAAAAATACTAGTGGGACTTGTACCCTCGTCTCCTAGTGAACAGTTGAGCTTAATTCCCAATACACTCTTTTGTGATTATTATCTGTCAGATTAGGTGTAATACAAATTGGAAACTTCTTTCCTCTTGTTAAGATTTCAATTTTTGTAGCATTGTTAATTGAATAAGTGCATCACTTTGATTCTAGTCATGATGGTTATCAATGCAATTCATTATGATCTACAATCAAGTGCAATTCTTGAAGTTTGCCAATTTTAGTAACAGTCCAGACTAGATCACAGGCAAAACTGCCTTGGCACACGTACTGTCAATTTGATAGCAGGTGAGTTGGAAACCATTTGAATCTTCCATCTTTAACTCCATTGTTAGTGAAATAAATATTAAATAGAACCCAATCATTGGGATGTTTTTGATTTGGTTTATTATTGTCACATGTACCTAGGTACAGTAAAAAAACCTTTGTTTTGTGTGTAGTACAGGCAGATACCATAAGGGTAATAGAACAAAGCATGGAATATAGTTTCTTCAGCGATGTGAACTTAATGCCCTGGAAATCCTCACCAGGTCTAGCAGCTATCTGTGGAGAGAGGAAGTGTTAACCTTTCCAGTGCAATATAGCTCATATTTTGCAGAAAATTCCTCGCACTACGGATTGCCCACATCTGTAGTATTTTGTTTTATTCCCTTTAAGCGGAGTATTTGTATGGAAGTTTTCCAGCAACGTAGCTTCCAAATGTCAAATACTTTCCCAAAATGTTAAACATTTCATTCTTTGACATAATTGGCTGGTTCGGAGGAGGTTAATTCCTTCTCCTCAGCATTGTTTTGCTAAACGCTATGGAACCAGAAAACATCGACTAAAGTTGGCGACATTAATGTTACAAAACTTGCCAGAAACAAAGTATCAGAAATGTGTCAATTGTCGTGAACCTGCAAAACAACGGTGATGCGGTCTGCTTCTTTATGGGATGTTTTTCAAAAATAACATCTAAACATTGTCGCCCACTGCTTCACTTTCCCATCATCTGAAGACGATGGTGCTTTGTTCTATTTCTCGCCAATCTGTGCGGAGGCTTCTGCCAGATTTCTAATGACTTTTCAATCATGATTTAAGGAGGATTTGCGATGCCTTTCTTGAACCCTGAATGTGCCCATCAGCCGTTGCTGCCTGGCTCTGACATTGTCAACCCCATTCACACGTACACACCTTTTGTTCACTGAGCGCTTCATTGACTTGAATCAGTATGCCACAATTCTGGTTAGGGTCACCAGATCAACGTGTTTCAGAAAGTGCTCAGTTCCATTCTCTCACATTTCTAACAATAAAATCGAAGATTTTTTTTAACCAACTGTCTCCATTGCTGACGACACTATAGCGATGCACTCATTCATTACCTTTTCTCGGTTTGAGGAACTGGACTTTGTTAGTGGCGTCTTCCACTTCTAAGTTTTGTGTCCCTGTGCAAGCAATTGTCAGGCGATCGTATTAAATTTCAAACTTAAGTGTACAAGCTTTGATCTTGCCTATTAAATAAAGTAATGAATTAGTACCGGTCAATTGGAAAACATTTTACTTGTGATAAGTTTATGGGGTACTTTAATGATAAAGAAAATATGGAATTTAACATCGAAAACATTTTAAATTTTGAAGTACAGTAGGTAAACGTTTCCTATTGATTGCATAAAAACACTGCTGCTATTTCAGTACATCTAAATGCCCAGACAGCATAGCTAAATGGGTTGCATAATGGGAAATAATACAGATTCTGACCTGGACCTGCCAGTTCCCAGCATCTTTTTTTTGTTGTTTTGTTTCATAGAGCGAGTGATGTATTGCTGATAACTAAATCCCACATCTCGCTCTCAAGAGCCCTAAGGCGACTGTCAAACCGCGAGTCCTTGGGTCATCTTACCATTCAATTTCTCTGAACTAGGGAAAAAAATTGACACATTTGAAATGATTTATTTTTTTTCTGTGCGAGCTAAGACGTTGACACATGATTGCCAGAGTACATTCTAGTTCGTTTGCAGCGGGGGATTTAGAGATAACCTGCTTGTTGTTTAGGATTCTGATGTGCGTTAACAAAACAAAACAAAAACAAAGAAAGCCTCACAACAGCCAGATCAAAGAAAACTAAACTTTTATAAACAATCTGTGTTCCCCGGAACTTCGTCTGCACAGCTTGGCTTGTCTGACAAAAAGGAGCTAATTTAAATAAACTGTTTAGGAGGAAGAAATAAACCGATTAGTTTCACAAATCCCAGGGCATTTTCTTTTATTTTGCTTTATATTAGTGATGAAATTTCGTCGGGTTGACCTGCAATTATAAACTACTGCAAAAAAAAGTTTTCTTCGGATAAGCAATAAAGTCTTGCTCATCACGTGATTTTACTTCCAGCTCGCTCTCTGCACGCGTTTTGCACAATACCGGCATTAGACACAGTTCGACTAAATCCAACTTCTTGGCATCCAGCATTTGCTTTCCCTTAAAGAAATGGGCCCATTGTAGCCGTGTTTACTCTCGTGATCACTGCTAAGTTGTCTGCTAAGTTACTTGGAAAATGAGTCTTTGAGATGGCTGCGCTTCTCTATTGACATGATAACGAGACCATTAAGCCGTTCTTTGTCCTCCAGACAAGTGATCGGTTTTTTTAAAAAAACGTTTCTCTGCGGGGATTTGGGTGGTGAGGACGCCTTTCACATACCCACCGACATAATCCCCGGTCCATCTCTGGAAACGCAAACCTTTTGCAACAATCTAGTCTCGTTCCACTCGCGTGGCGTCACTCTAGTTAATTATTGAAAACACAATTTGGAAAGCACATTTAATAAAACTGTCACAATAAATATCCTATATCATATTCGATATCTCAAAATGTGATTAGGATTCAGAGATCTGCTAACAATCCTACGATAACCCACTGCTAAAATACATCTTGTACTTTTCTAGAACGTTCGAGTGATTTTTTTGACAACTACAGCTTTCTGCACCCCTGCTAAATGATGCCTTCCAACTCTCGGATCATATTGCTGCGGTTATTGTATAAAAGCAATCTGCTTTTGAGAATGGCTGGGATTCGTGTTCCCCAATTAATTCAATGGAAAAAACTAACCCAGCTCTTTCGAAACAAAAACAAAAACAGTTCTTTCAGAAGAGTTGTTGCTTTCGGTGTAACTTTTTTTTTTGGAAATATTTAACCAATGAATGGTTTGTGTGGGGGGCAGCGCTTTTCTATTATGAAGGGAGCGTGCAAAGGCACATTAAAAAGAACCAAAGTTGTGGGCTCGATTACATAAATTCAAACGACAAGACTCCTTACATCGCCATGGGCACAAACAAAGCTCTCGAGATCCCGAAGCATTTCGACCCGCTGAATTGAACTAAATGGACAGGGGGGTACAAACACTATCACGCGACCTGTTTCCTGATTCTTTAGCTCTTTAAAGCAGATGGTCTCATTCCCTCGGGTCGAACAATCCAAACCGCCTACTGGTGTTTTGTCTATCCATGAAAAAAAACGGAGCCAAGTGTTAGCGTTCACGAAAGGTGGGAAATAAAGTCCTGAGATAGGCGTAACAGGCCTATCTGTGGGGTGGATCGCTAAATGTATTTTAATATCCAGCGCGATTGTATTCAATTCAGCACACATCATCGTTTAGTCAAAGAGTTAGGGCAGTTGATTGTGTCCGCCTAGAAACACAGAATGGATACATGTGGCGATTGCTCATTATATTAAACTTAGCGCGGGACCTCTGTGGAAATTGTCGAATATCCTTTTTAGTTCCCTGCATTGAAATAAAACAGACATTGATGCCTCAAATGGGGTGCCCTGCCAAGCTATTATAAACGTATCGCTAACGAGACTTTCATAAGCGATTGAACTAATCTGAGCATTGAAACGCCGGTAAATCTGCTAATGCTTAAACAAAATCCTATTAGAAACGGTTGTTCTTCACCTGCCACTAGTTTCTATTCAGGCTGCTTTGCGCGAAAGAGATCAGCGAGAGAAGTGACCAAAAAAAAACAAAGAAGTATTGGAGTAAAATGCAGCATTTATCACGAACTAAATTGGTGCATGCAAACCCAACCAAATGCAGCTAAAGTTCGGCATGGGACAAGTTTGTAAACAGAAATAGTTTCAGTTTCAGCCACACTCTGCCATCACCATCCTTGGGGAATATGCCCAGTCCTATCCCAGACCATTGTCACTCAGTAATACAGCACAGAAACAGACCCTTTCGTCCAACTCATCCATGCTGACCAGATATCCTAAACTGATCTAGTCCCATTTGCCAGCATTTGGCTGATATCCCTCTGAATCCTTCCTATTCAGGTACCCATTCCAACTTCTATTAATCAATGTACTGACCAATGAAGGCAAATGTGCCAACTGTCTTTTTCACCACCCTGTCTACCTCTGACTCCATTTTCTAGGAACTATGCACCTCCATAGGTCTCTTTTCTTCAGCACACACAGCACCCTACCATTAGGTATATAAGTCCTGGTCTGGTATGCCTTACCAAAATGCAACAGCTCACATTTACCTACACCTTGACCAATTGGCCCATCTGATCAAGGTCCCATTGTACTCCAAGATAACCTTGTTCCCTGGGCACCACACCACCAATTTTGGTGTCATCTGCAAACTTACTAACCATACCACCTACCTGTACACTCAAATCCAAATCATTTATATAAATGACAAAAAGCAGTGGACCCAGCAGGATAGAATCAGGGGAGTTTAATGCTTCAAAGGCATTACACATCCACTTTGGACTCCATGAAATCTCATGGATCAGGTCAAACCATGGAAACCTCCTGCTGATTATCTAGACCATTCTCTTTCAGCTGATGAATCAACAGCACTTGGAAGAGTCACTGAGGATAGCAAGTGCACAGAATGTAGGCTGAGAATGGGAGTTCAAGTTCGTCAGCACATGTGGTTCAGCAGCACTATGACTAATCAAGCTGTGCATTACACTGGGCCTCTGGTAGGTAGCAATCTTTGAGGAGAAAGTGAGGTCTGCAGATGCTGGAGATCAGAGCTGAAAATGTGTTGCTGGAAAAGCGCAGCAGGTTAGGCAGCATCCAGGGAACAGGAGAATCGACGTTTCGGGCTGGGCTATGCTCGAAACGTCGATTCTCCTGTTCCCTGGATGCTGCCTGACCTGTTGCGCTTTTCCAGCAACACATTTTCAGCTCTGGTAGGTAGCAACAACTGCACAGTTCTTTTGGAAACAAGCTCTACCTTCATACTGAAAATTCTGGGCATTGTGGTATGTGGCACGACAACTGTGCTTATTGGGAAAAATTCAGTACAGGGATAAGAACTCATAGTTGGGCATCCATTAAATACTGTGGCTCATCAGCAACAAACTTGTATTCCACCACAATCTGTATCTCTATGGCACAGCATATACTGTATTCTATCACTAAGACCAATCCAGGGGACTGACCTCTAGTTCAACGAGAGGTCAGGGAGAGGATTCCAGTTGAAGCACCAGGCATACCTAGAAAAAAATGAGTCGGCAATCTAGTGAAGCTACAACACAGAACACTGCATATCATAAAAGTGTTGGACCCCAATAATAACCCATCCAAAGTGCTGAAGACTTATGTTTCAGAATGAGATGAACCTTTAACTAATACATCTAAAACACAGACAAGGTGAAAAAAAAACCCAATAAAAACAAATTCAATCCAGTAAGTTTACTATCACATCTAATTATCATCTACAGCAAAGTGTTAGAAGATATTATGTACAGTACTACCAAATGATCTTACCAATAAACTGCTCAGCAAGGGAAGCAAGCACAAGGAAATAGCACCACTTCCAAGTTCCTCTCAAAGTTACCCATCACCCTGACTTGGAAGTCATGTTACTGCTGCTTCCATCACCACTGAAATTTCCTTTCTAACAGCACCATTTGTGTACCCACACCACACAGAGTGCAGCAGTTCAAGAAAGCATTTCACCGCCACTGTTCCCTATAAGCTGCCTGGATGTGGGCAAGTACAGCAACCAGGGATATGCTATGAAGGAAACAAGGCATAAGTGAGGACGGCAGATGCTGGAGATCAGAGTCTAGATTAGAGTGGTGTTGGAAAAGCACAGCAGGTCAGGCAGCATCCAAGGAGCAGGAAAAATCGACGTTTCAAGCAAAAGCTCTTCATCAGGAAAGAAGGAAACAATCAGAGCTCATGTAGGACAAAAAAGGTTCAGACTGTGAAGAGTAGTTAGAGGGTCATTATTCACCCCATCTTCTCAACAGCAATGATAAAAGTGTTATAATTATATCTCTGCTATATTGTACAATTAATGTACATTACACTTTCTGGTAATTTCAATATCCTTTGAATGTGGGTGGCACAGCAGTTAGCACTGCTGCCTCACAGCGCCAGAGACCCGGGTTCAATTCCCGCCTCAGGCGACTGACTGTGTGGAGTTTGCACGTTCTCCCTGTGTCTGCGTGGGTTTCCTCTGGGTGCTCCGGTTTCCTCCCACAGTCCAAAGATGAACAGGTCAGGTGAATTGGCCATGCTAAATTGCCCGTAGTGTTAGGTAAGGGGTAAATGTAGGGGTATGGGTGGGTTTCGCTTCGGCGGGTCGGTGTGGACTTGTTGGGCCGAAGGGCCTGTTTCCACACTGTAATGTAATCTAAAAAAGTGACACATATTAGTGGACATTGTTTAGCTAAAATAACAGCAGCTACTTGCATACACCCAGCATTTAATATCTCAAGGTGCTGAATAAACTAATGACAAGTAGGTTAGTAAATAAAATTTGACACAAAGGAAACATTTAGATGGGTAAGCAAAACTGTGGTCAAAAAAATTATGCTTTCAGGAGTGGCTTAAAATATAAGAGAGCTAGAGAGGTTTAGAATGGTAATTTCAAAGTTTATAGCTGAGGTGGCAGAATCCCTGGCACCAACGTGGAACAATGTATTGGAGTAGAGAGATCTCAAGAGTTGTAAGGCCATAAGAGGCCAGAGAACTACAGAGGGAAGAAATTACTGAAGGTTTTGAAAGCATCGATGAAAATTAAAACAGAAGTTTTGTTGAATGGGGAGTCAATACAGGTCAACAAATTAATATAGTTCAGGCTGGTGAGTGAAAGGGACTTATTAGAAGCTAGAATACAAACATTGTGGATGAATGCTCATTTATGCAGAATGTAAGGTGAGAGACACATTAAAATATTCAAATTTTGAAGTTCAGTGTTAACAAAAATATCATGAGGATTTCAACAGCAGATGGGCTATCGAAGGGATGGGTACAGCTGATGTTACAGAGGTACAAGTAGGGAGTCTTGTTGGTGGCAAAAATATTTGCTAGAATCCCACTTCGGATCAAATAGAATGTGAAGGCTTTCAATGACTTGGCTCAGCTTCAGACCGTAAGAGTTGGTGGTTTTCAGAGAGGTTGTAGAGAGGACTAAAAACAATAGCTTTGATCTTCCCAACATGGAGAAAATTTCTACTCATCCAATCCTAGATATTCAGGGAATCAATACATGGGGTTATAAGGTGAGAAAGTAAATTAGAGGATTACCCATGATCTGAGTGAATAGCAGAGCAGACTCCAAGAGCTGAATGTTCTCCTGCTCATATTTTTTACTGTTCTATCAGACAAGCACGATGACAAAAATAGGGTAATGGCGGTGGGGAGGGGGGGTGTCCATTCAGTTCCCAAAATGTATACAAACTTTTTTACCTGTATGAGTTAAAAATGTCTTTATTCTTTGCAGCTGCATGGTAGCTCTGGGATCCAGATATGGATATTTTTCTCATCTTTTGCTTTTTCTTTTATTTCTGCTTTTCATATAAACTTCTGGCTTTGCAGCCAAGATTGCACTGGAAAATGGTGACTTTGTATACATTTCACTGTTCTCATGTATTCCTATACTTGTGAGAATAAAATCTAATTTTAATTTCAATATGGTGTTTGATTTTCTTTTCACTTAAAGTGTACAAAACAGATTGCAAACTTTTTATATGTACTAATAGATTGTTATAAATAAAGTTTTTTTATGCAAGATGCAAATAACAAATATGGTTAACATGCGAAATTGCAGTTGTGCACATTAGTACAAATGTCTTATAACCTTAACTTGAAAATAGTTATATAGTTATACATATGGGCGGCATGGTAGCACAGTGGTCAGCACTGCTGCCTCGCAGCGCCAAGAGGCCTGGGTTCAATTCCTGCTTTAGGCGACTCTCTGTGTGGAGTTTGCACATTCTCCACATAGGTTTCCTCTGGGTACTCCGGTTTCTTCCCACAATTCAAAAATGTGCAGGTTAGGTGAACTGGCTATGCTAAATTGTCCGTATTTTTGGGTAAAGGGAGGAGAATGGGTTTGGGTGGGTTATGTTTCGGTGTGGACTTGTTGGGCCAAAGGGCCTGCTTCCACACTGTAAATAATTTAATCTGATCAGATGAGTGCTTGTGGATTACAGTATTTTGTGATAACAGTTAAGGTCATTAGTGTATAGTGCTGTTTACAGCTTTAGTTTGTGAAACAAAAGACTTAATACAATAGTAAAAATAATTCACAGCTTTAATCTGTAAAACTCTAATAAGATTGTTCTATCACTCTGTTAGATTACAGCTAATCTATATCTTATCTGCATCTACCCACTTTGATCGTGAAACTTAAAGCCACCAACTATCAAAAGTCTGACAATTTGCATATCAAAACTGAACTCACCCATTTTCAGTTTTTGGGGGTAAAAGATGTTTCCATGCTTGTATAACTCTGACTCTACACTTGAAATGAACTGTTTCCTACCACACCCCTTGGATGCTGACTGACCTGCTGTGCTTTTCCAGTACCACAGCATCTGCAGTCCTCACCTTCTCCTTTGCTCTAATTATGCCCTCTTGTGTTAGACTTCCTCTAGAAGAGCAAATAGGTTCTATCCATCTTACCAAACCCTTTAATCTTGAACACATCCATTGGACCAAAGTCTAATCCTCTATATTCAAAGGAATACAAGCACAGTCTATGTCAACTGTCATGGTATGGAGGTGCCAGTGTTAGACTGGGGTGGACAAAGTCAAAAGTCACATGACACAGGTTATAGTCCAACAGGTTTATTTGAAGTTACAAGCTATGTTCTATGTTCTTTCAGAGCCCAGTTCCTTCTTTAGGCAGCTAGTTGTGCTGTGTGATTTTTGACGATGTCAACAGTCCTCATTGTGTAACAGTTTTAACTACGGTATATTTCTGATGAATTGACAATGCATATTTTCTATGGGCAATATATCATTCCCAAGGTCTCGTTGCCAAAACTAAATGGCTCAAAGGATAGAAGCAGAGCTTTAATGAGCTGTGGCATAACTTGCTCCCTTTTGCATTTCACCTACCTTAAGATAAAAATAAATATTCCACTGGATTTTGAATTATTTTTGTGTCTGTCTGCTAATTTTAGTTGGGCCTGAAATCTACCTACTCTTCCACAGATCTTGACTGTTCATCATTTAGAAAATTACTACTGGAAATCTGAAATAAACACTAAGTCACGCCAGACTCAAAATGTTAACTCTCATTTCTCTCTCCACAGATGTTGCCAGAACTGCTCCAGATTAGAGGTGCTGGAAAAGCACAGCAGTTCAGGCAGCATCCGAGGAGCAGTAAAATCGATGTTTCGGGCAAATGCCCTTCATCAGTTTCTCCATCATTTGCAAGACTATTTATTGCTTTACCTGCTTACAAAGTAAATCATATATAAACTTCTTCTCTCTTCAAGATCTGTAATATTTCACCATTTTTTTCTTGTGTCATTGGGACAAGTACATCAAGCAAACATGTGTCTGAATCTATAGAATCACTTCTCTGTTCCCCTATCAAAAATTCTACCATAACTGAACTTCCACTCTCCTGTGTGCCCTCCTGAGCTGTCTGCTTTTCCAGGCTGTAATGCTCTAGACTGTAGCATCCCAATATATCACCCTATCAGCACTGACAGACAGTTTGAGAGTATTGCACTTCTTGGAAATTCCTGCGCTTCATTCCTAATATGCCAGATAACCATGCCTTTGATTTGTTCCAAACTCATTATTAATAGAGTAGAGCAGAAATGATGCAGGTTTCACCAGAATGAGCAGTTTAAATTCATAGCACGAGCAGACCATAAGCTAACTATCCAAATTAAAGTACCGTGCATGCTTGAAAACCTTGACATGACAAGTAAATCTCTCTATATTAAAAATACACCCACTTCCAGGGTAGTGACTGAAATCATTTAGTATTGTCTCCTTTTCTCAAATGTACTCGACTTTTCTAAATAGTGATGACATTTTCAAATTATTGAACATTACAAAGAACGTACTTTATTTCTTTATTTACAATATTTATTGGACATTCATACAAATACCCAATCTGACACCGTCCCCTTAAAAATTCGACGGCTTGTTATACAGCTTTTACATCTTTATATAGTCATATTGGTTTCCACAGTTTAACATACAGAACACAAACAGCCACGTAGTTAAATAAAGCAAACCACACACAATAGTGGTTTTTAAGCATGCACCAGAATTGATGTACTGTATTGGATATCTTCAGCCTCCTCAGTGAGAAAGACTGTCCCCATCTCCTGAAATACGATTGGCTGTGCATTGTTAACATTTCTAAAGGACTTGTCAATAAAATAGCGCTGGGCCCTTTCAGTCTGCACACTTGGAGATTGATTCTCAAAGTCTGAAGTTCGCTTGATACTTTGAGGCGTGCAACTTGAGTGTTTCAAGTGCACGCGCGACACTAAAACATTCTCTGACTGTCACTTTGATTTGGGGTGTAAGAAAAACAAGTGAACAGAGTAACGAGACCAGAGAATATGAGCCCTGGGAGAAGTCGAAGCAGGGTTGCTGTCCCGGTGTGCAGTCCCTCCAGGGAGCCCTGCTTCCTGCTCCTTATGCTCCTTCTCGCTCCGATCCTGAGTGAGTGTAAGACGGTCAGATATTCCACGTACGAGGAGCAAGAGGCCGGCTCGGTGATCGGGAACCTGGCCGCCGATCTGCAGCTGGAGGCGGCCGGCGGGGGTCAGAGCGGCTTCCGCCTGATGCCCGAGTGTAACGGCTCGGTACCGGTCACGGTCAGGGTCACGGTGAGGGAGAGGGACGGCGAGCTGACGGTGGCGAGCCGCATTGACCGGGAGCAGCTTTGCGGTCAGCAGGAACCGTGCCTGCTGCTCCTGGATGTGGTCAGCTTCTCCAGGGACAGGTTCCTGCTGATCCACGTGGAGATCCAAGTGCTGGACATTAATGACCATTGGCCCGAGTTCCCCCAGGCCGAGATCGAGCTGGAAATCTCCGAGAGCTCGGCCCCGGGCACACGGCTCCCTCTGCCCGCCGCTCTGGACGCCGACACCGGCTCGCACTCGGTGCGGGGCTACGAGCTCTCGGTGAACGGTCACCTGGAGCTGGAGCTGCCGCCCGGGGACGGGCCCGGGGCCGGGGCCGGGGACCAGCCGCTCCCGCTGCTGCTCCTGGTGAAGCCCCTGGACCGGGAGAGTCAGGCCGAGCTGAAGCTGCTGCTCCGAGCCCGGGACGGGGGCGACCCGCCTCGGAGCGGGGACGCGCGGCTCACCGTGCGCGTCCTCGACGACAACGATAACGCTCCGGCCTTCGAGAGCGGCTCCTTGGAGCTGGAGCTGCCGGAGGACACGGCCCCGGGCTCGGTGCTGCTGCAACTCGAGGCCCGGGACCCGGACCAAGGCGTGAACGGCGAGCTCCGGTACACCTTCAGCCCGAGGCTCGAGGCCGCCGCTCGCCGCCTCTTCCGCCTGGAGCCGCGCTCCGGCCGCCTCAGCCTGCACGCGCCGCTCGACCACGAGGCGCGCGACCGCTTCGAGCTGGAGGTGGAGGCGCGCGACATGGGCGCCAGGCCGCGCGCCTCGAGCTGCCGGGTGACGGTGCGCGTGCTGGACGTCAACGACAACGCGCCGGAGATCCGCGTGAGCGCGCTGTGGCCCGGGCCCGGGGGCGCGCAGGCGGCGGCGGCGGCGGCCTCGGGCCTCGCGTCCATCACCGAGGCGGCGGAGCCGGGCAGCTTCGTGGCGCTGGTGAGTGTGTGGGACCGGGACTCCGGAGCTAACGGCCGCCTCTCGGTGTCACTGCTCGGGCCCCGGCAGCTCGAGCTGAGGCCGGCCTACGGCAGCAACCACCACATGATCGTCACGGCGGAGCGGCTCGACCGGGAGCGGCACAGCGACTATAACGTGACGCTGGTGGCCGAGGACCAGGGCCCGGAGCCCCGCCGCACCGTGCGGCCCTTCACCGTCACCGTCACCGATGTGAACGACAACGCGCCCGCCTTCCCCCGCTCCGTCTACCGCCTGTCGCTGGCGGAGAACAACCCGCCCGGGGCCCAGCTCGGTACCGTCCGGGCCCGTGACCCTGACCTGGGCGTTAACGGCCGCCTGACCTACCGCCTGCTGCAGCAGCGGGAGCCGGGGCCTGGGCCTGGGCCTGGGCGGGAGCCGGGGCCTGGCCTGCAGCCTCCTGCCGTCGCTGTGGAGCCTCACAGCGGCTCCTTGTTCGCGCTCCGGCCCTTGGACCGTGAGGAGCTGCCCGAGCTCGAGCTGCTGCTGCAGGCGACAGACGGCGGTTCCCCGCCGCTCAGCGGCTCCACCACCGTCCGCCTGGTCATCACCGACCGGAACGACAACGCGCCGCTCATCACTCACCCCCCGCCCCCGCTCCCGGGCCCGGCTCCGGCTCCTCCCGGGAACCGCTCCGCCGCCGCCTCCAAGATGGCGCTGCCCGGGGGCGCGCCCCGCGGTTACCTGGCGGCGCGCGTGCGGGCCCAGGACCCGGACGAGGGGCCGAACGGCCGCCTCAGTTACCGGATCGTGAGCGGGGATCCGCCCGGGCTGTTCACCATCCGCTCGGACACCGGGGAGGTGTACCTGGGCCGCCCGCTGCCGCCCTCCGCGTCCCCCGGGGCCGGGCCCGGGGCCCTCCGCCTGGTCGTGGCGGTCAGTGACGGCGGCCTGCCCTCCCTGTCCTCCACCGTCACCCTGAGCTTCACGGTGGGGCCCGAGCCTCCCCCGGCAGCTCCGGCCGCCTCCCCGGGCCCGGGACAGCGGAGCTGGGACACCTCCTTCACCGTGATCGCGGTGCTGGCCGCCGGCTGCGTGGCCTTGCTGCTGGCCATCGTCGGGATCGCCTCGAGCTGCGGCACCGGCGGCAAGCCCGGCCGGGAGGGAGACGTCTTGGAGCCGCGGGCGGACGCTGCCCGTTCCCCGGCCCCGGCCCCGGGCGAATTGGAAGCGGATGGAGCTTCGGAAGAGGCGGCGAAGGGCGTGTGTCTCCTGGAAACACAGCGTCAACTCACTGCCAACACTCAGGAGGTAACCAACTCTAAACCTCCCACTCTCCAAATGTCAATTTAACACCAAAATACACACACACACAAATACTGCAGAAGGCTGGGAGTCTGAAACCAGAAGCATAAATTGCTGGAGTAACTCAGCAGGTCTGCAAAGAGAGAAAGCAGAGCTGATGTTCTGAGTTCCCTGGTTTGGATTTGATTTTATTGCAGTCCCAGGAGAGCTTTGTTTTGCCAGCAGTACCCACAGATCAGAGCCAACCAGGGTGCCTAGATTGGACCAAGTTTAAAAATCACACCGCCAAAAAATCTTAGCAGGACTTACGCCCTTACTGCAAAAGGTGAGGGACTGCAGATGCTGGAAATCAGTCTAGATTAGAGTGGTGCTGGAAAAGCACAGCAGCTCAGGCAGGGGGACTCCGTCTTCAGTCCTGATGAAGGGCTATTGCCCAAAACATTTATTTTCCTGCTCCAATGATGCCTGACCTGCTGTGCTTTTCCAGCACTATTATAATCTAGACACTCAATGGTATGGGCTTAAAAACGTGTTGCTGGAAAAGTGCAGCAGGTCAGGCAGCATCAAAGGAGAAGGAGAATCGACGTTTCGGGCATAAGCCCTTCAGGACTGGGGAGTGTTGCTGAACAAACAGACCTTTGAGTACAGGTTCATAGCTCCTTTAGAGTCACAGATAAATAAAATAGTGAAGAAGGCATTTGGTATGCTTTCTTTTATTGGTCCGAGTATAGAGTACAGGAGTTGGGAAGTAATGTTGAGGCTGTACAGGATGTTAGTTAGACCAGTTTTGCAATATTGAGTACAGTTCTGGTCGCTTTCTTATCAGAAGGATGTTGTAAAACCTAAAAGGTTTCAGAAAGACTTACAAGGATGTTGCCAGGGTTGGAGGATTTGAACTTTAGGAAGAGGCTGAATTGGCTGGAGCTGTTTTCCCTGGCGTGTTGGAGGCTGAGGGGTGACCTTTGAGGCTTATAAAATCACGATGGGCATGGATAGGATAAATAGACAAAGTCTTTTCCCTGGGCTGGCGGAGTCCAGAACTGGAGGACATAGGTTTAGGGTGAGAGGGGAAAGATATGAGATCTGAGGGGCAACTTTTTCAGAGGGTGGCACATGAATGGAATGAGCTGCCAGAGGAAGTGATGGAGGCTCGTACAATTGTAACACTTTAAAAGCCATCTGGATGGGTGTATGAATAGGAGGGGTTTGGAGGGATATGGACTAGGTGCTGGCAGGTGGGACTACATTGGGTTGGGATATCTGGTTGGCATGGATGAGTCGGTTTCTGTGCTGTACATCTCTATGGCCATGTTATAGTCCAACAGGTTTATTTGAAAGTACAAGCTCCGGAGCGCTGCTCCTTTGTCAGGAAAAGCAGCACTCTGAAAGCTAGTACTTCCAAATATACCTGTTGGACTATAACCTGGTATTATGTGATTTTTAACTTTGTCAACCCCAGTCCAATGCACAGACCAAGGTTACACTGCACAGGAAGTGCACAAAGCAAAATCAACATCTGATCAAGAGCCTTCTGATGAAGGACTCCAAACATTAACTCAGATTCCTTCTTGATTTTGTTTAACACTTGTTTCTCTCCAGATGCTGCCAGATAGTTTCTCCAGCATTTCTGCATTTTTTTTTTTTGTGCATTTTCTTTTTTACAACAACAGAGGTCATCCACAGCCATTCGGGGCAATGCTAAGATTTGTTAAACACCAAAGTTCTTTTTTTAAAAAAGTGAATATTGGAAATATGAAACAACACAAACCGGAATTGTTGGAGGGTTTATCTCAAATGAGGTGCAGGTATGGCCAGTTGACATTAGGGTTTGGGACAAAGCAAACTATACAACAAACCTTTTTTTTTAAAAAAAGTTGGCGAAACACTGCAATTTCAGAAACCCATCAATTTTTTTTTTTAAGATGTAGTTTCACATTCTCCCAGACCCCATTAACATTTGGCCATACTTGTATTGAATTTTAGGGTAAGAGTTAAGGTATTTCTGCATCTTGGACATTCCAAAACACTTTGTCAACCATCCAGTGTTGTTGTTTACAACACACAAGGCCACTTGGCGTGGGATATTTGTTCAGGTCATGATTTATCCCTCTCTTGAAATTTAAGAAGTGGAACTGACCTAAAGAAGTTTCAGAAAGAGAAAATTCTTAAATCTGCAATTGGTGAAAGCTGAAAAGATGAGACTGTTGTAATTCTGTTTAAAACAAAATTTCAGTGCCAGAGATTTGTTTGGCAGCAATTAAGTTGTATAATTTAAGGGGAAATTAACTTACTTTTTGGCAAATGAAGTGTATATATCACCAGTCCAGTGACATCACATAATTCTGAATTTCTCAATGTCAAATCTGCAGGTGATTTTCCAGTGTATCAAAACTTGAAAGGCAGGACAGCTGTAGCACAGGGAGAAAGTGAGAACTGCAGATGCTAGAGATCAGAGTTAAAGTGTGGTGCTGGAAAAGCAGCCAGTCAGGCAGCATCCAAGGAAGAGGAGATTTAATGTTTCGACCATAAGCTGTTCATCGGGAACTCCTGATGAAGAGCTTATGGTTGAAACGTCAATTCTCCTGCTCCTCAGTTGCTGCCTGTCTGGCTGTGCTTTTCCAGCACCACACTTTTTAACATCCCAGTATATCTGGATTTCTGCATTTAACTGCACATGTGCTGTCACTAGAATTGGGTGTTTGATTTAAAGCTAAATAATGTTATTTGTAAATAGCCACATTGGTACAGCACAATCTGGACTATTATTGTGTAATGAAAATTGCAGTTTTCAATATGTTTAGATTTTCTATGTTGGAATGTAGGACCAGGGTATTCAATCCCTCCGATGTTTGTCCCATTTCAAGTAGGTGATTGCTGCTCCATGCCAATTTATGCACTTTGCTCAAATTCCTCATATTTTAAATCTTGCTTGACTCAAATCTATTTTCAATCTTTAAAGCTCCTGTTGTTGCTCCAGAAGGTGAATGAATATTGCGAGGTTTCCAAATATCTGCTACCCTTTGTAGAATGTAAAACTTCTTGATTTTTCCTTCTGAATGGCATGGCCATTAATTATACTGATTGCTTTAAAATCAAATAAGACGTGATAACGTGTAGGGCATTCCATCAGACATTCAATATTATAAAGGAGACCAGCTTAAGAGCATTCAGTGGATGGACCTGTATTTCATCAATACATATTTGAATTAATATTTAGCAACAATATTATGTTAGATAATAGTGAAAATAAGTTCCATCCACTGAACAAAATACAATTTTTATGAATGACGCTTTTATATGCCTCATTTAATAATCTAGTACTCTCCAACAGCAAAGTATCAAAGTGACAACTGATGGAAAGTCATGCAGTTCCATTGTGTGATTATTGATCTATGCACAGCATGAATATATATTTGGAATAACAAGTTCTTAGCTATTTATCTGCATATCCTATAGAAGTAATCATTTTCACTTTTCTCCGCTACCAGTACTGTGATCTTATAGTACCAGAAATCTACTACAAGCTGATTGATATTGTATTATAACAATGTGTTGTGTAATTCAATAATGAAGTAATAATTACAAACAGCATAAAATAAGAAATTATTTTGTTTTTTTAAGAGCTTTATGCCAGAGCCTGGCGTCAATCATGGAGCCTTTTGTACAGTTGCCTTTCATCAAGATATCAAGTAAGTAGTATATATTTATGCATTTGTAAGTATGTTGTGCAGCCAGCAATGATTAATGAAAAATACCTCTGATTAAAAATCATAAAAGCCTTTAAAGTTTTTTAAAAATAAATTTTCCTTTCAACATTTCCTTACTCCTCCCTTGCAGGACCATCGCGTATCCTGGACAAGATGTATTCAGTGGAAAAGACAGTGGGAAAGGAGATAGTGACTTCAATGATAGTGATTCTGACTTGAGTGGTGATGGATCAAGAAAAGGACATACAATAATAGATCAAAAGCAAAATGGTAAACAGTTAATTAATCATAATCACGTGACTTTAATTTGAAGCTAGTTTAATCAACCTACAATCTTTTATTATGCAGCAAATTATTTTCCAAATGGAAAAATTAAGTTAGCATTCTCATTTCATTTGCACTTATAATTTATTAAAAGTCCTTTTTATTAGGATGTAATGTTAAAATCAACATTTTGAAGCTAAGTGTTTTATCCTTCTTTTCCAATTTAGATGTGTTCCCCTGTCATAAAAGCCAAACGCCTTGCAGTTCTAACCCATATTACAACTTGACCTCTCAAACAACAGAATGTGGAAAATTCACTTCACACTCAAAACCGAGCCAAATGGTTGCTTATTCTTCAATGTCTACAACATTACTGCATTCATCTAGTGGTGAAGTCACTTCAGTTTTGCAGGATCAGTCCTTAAAGTCTCCTCGGCAGTATGGCCACGTAACCAGGTTGGAATCTCAAACTTCTGAAAGTGTTTTGTCCAGAGAATCTGGAAGGACAGGATCCTCATTTCACCCACCTGTGATACAGAGACCCATTAAAGCAACTTCATTGGCATATAACGCTTCTGGACATAGATACCAAACCAGCTATCTTAACACTGCCCACTCTGAAGTGGCTACGTCGTTTTGAACTCCCAAACCAACAGTGGTGTCATTTGTTCAATTACATTGGCAATAATTGCCATTAATGTGCAATATATTCACTTCTAGGAGAAAGTGAGGACTGCAGATGCTGGGGATCAGAGCTTAAAAAAAGCATAAGCCCTTACACCCTCCTCATTCCTGAAGAAGGGCTTATGCCTGAAACGTCGATTCTCCTTCTCCTTTGATGCTGCCTAACCTGCTGCGCTTTTCCAGCAACACATTTTTAAAATATATTCACTTCTTCCTGAGCCTACTTTTTAACATCTTTGGATAAGAAGCTATGACCTTGTATAAGCTGTAATGGAATGTTTACAATTAGTTTTTAATTTTGTTTTGGAACTTAGTTCCATTTTAAAATGTTCTGTGAACTCATAAATATTATCTTATTCAAACTAGTGACTAAGTGAAGAAA
This sequence comes from Chiloscyllium plagiosum, assembly GCF_004010195.1. Lineage (NCBI taxonomy): Eukaryota > Metazoa > Chordata > Chondrichthyes > Orectolobiformes > Hemiscylliidae > Chiloscyllium > Chiloscyllium plagiosum. The sequence continues at coordinate 5,137,816 of NC_057715.1, read as the reverse complement.
AGTTGATTTATCAACATGACATGATTTTCAACTTTTAAATATCTACTGTAGCTAAAAATGAAACCTAATCTTCTGTGTTTTTTGAAAATATGGGACGATTAGGTTACCTCTTTCAATTAAGTTGGAAACACTTTTTTTAATAATTCTATTGGAATATGCAATTCAGTTACAGTGTACTTTATAGTTGGATAATTTCTTTCATATGGAGTTAGACTAGATTTTAGCAGTAGGATGGGTTGCTAAAATAGCAAGTACATTGTTTCCACAATTTGCTATGTTTAAAGCAGAAAGTAGCAGCTTTATACTATTATAACAATATATTGAAACACAAATACATAAAATATTTTGAGAAAAGTCAAGTTACTGTTCAGTGATAATTTTTGTCCAAAAACTGGTAGCAGGGAACAGATCAACTCATTTTCCTTTTGCATCTTTCAGTGAAGCATTGAAGAGAAAGTGGGTGAAGTCTAGAAAATGTCATTATTTTCTTCTCAGCAGCCGATCAAAGGGAACAAAACGTGAAAAACTAATCTAAAGCAAACTGGGCAAAGGATGTGCTGAAGATTTGTAAAAGAAAAATCATTGAATACCCACAAAACACTACTTCATGCCAGACTAATCGCAATTATTACATTGCTAACGTGTCAAATAGTAGCAGGATGAGCCCATTTGATCACCAGGCTTGATCTGTTTCCAACCCTGTGAGAAGAAATTTCTCCTCATCTGTCCTAAACATCTGTCTGAGCCCTTTTGTTCTCAGACTAAAACCTAGTTCTAAATTTCATTATTGTGATAAACACCCTCCTAGCACCCACTTTATTCATGATCTTTAAGAATTTTTGCTTCACTTGGATTCACCTGTCATTCTTGCAAATTCTGAGGGGAAAGAGGCCTTTCTATGCAATTTTTTTTTCTTGAGTGCCATTATGGTCAATTTACTAATTGCTAACTTTTCAGCTTCATCTTGTGAACTTCTTTTGAGAGAAAATAGTAATTTTCAGTATTTTTCTATAAAATTGTCCTTGTTTTCTACAACATTTCTAAGCAATACCTTTTTACTCTAAATGTATAATTTAATGATGCTCTTTCCTTAAAGTCATGAGTATTGACCAATTGTATTTTGAGACCGCACAGGTTTAAGATGCTTCTAGATGGTTCTACAGGGCGATTAGAACTCTAGCAGCCTCCTGCTGCTGCTGTTCCCGTTTTACAATTTTCATCTGGTACCCAAAGCTGATAAATCTGTACTGCTTCACAAATCCATAAAAACATGTCCACTTTGAACAAAGCAAATGTAGTACAGTAAACATTTTATTGCTCTGGTGTCTATTAGTTATCAAATATTCAGGATAATCGAGTAATGTGTTCCCGCAGTGAGCCCTGACCAAGCAAAGCTTCAAGATATCAACATGCCTCAAACAAAACTATGAAAAATCACATAAATAATAGAAACACAATGCGGGGATATATATTTTACAGTTATACTTTAATTATGGTGTAAATACTCAGAGTGCGGTATTTGAGGTCAGAGTCTCATAGCGTGGAGACAGATGCTTCGGTCCAAACACTCTGGGCCGAATATAATTCCAAACTAAATTTATCCTACCTGTTTGTTTCTGGCCTGTAGCCCTCCAAACCGTTCCTATTTATATGGTTATCCAAATGTTCTTTAACCTTCTGTTTAAAAAAAATTTGCCCCTCATGTTTTTTATAAATGTCTCCTCTCGCCTTTAAACGTACCCCCTAGTCTTGAAATCCCCCTTCCTAGGGAAAAGACACCTGACCATCAACTGATATGTTAGTTTTACTTTTTTATCAAATGTCAATTGATAAGGCGCTTGTTAAAACAAAGTTTGATGTAATTATGTTCCTTAAGTGCAGCCAAAGGTAATCATTTGCCTCTGGCTGCAATTTTAACATCACAACAACTTGTGTTTTTGTAATGCTATTAATGCAGTAAAACATTTCCAAGGTGCTTCGCAGGCATTATCCAACAAAAGTTGAGATCAAGCGAAAAAAGGAGCTACGAGGGCAGTTGAGCTCTTTGGGTTAAACTTCAAGGAGCATCTTGACAGAGTTGGGCAAACAAATTTAGAGAGAGCAATATAGATTTTGGAGCGTATTTTATTTTATTAAACAAATTACAAAAACAGTTTACAACAAACAGTTACATTTACAGCTGCATACAAGAGACAGCAATTTAGATCTTGGAGCATAGTCAACAGCAAGCCAGATTGCTATTGGAGGATCGAAAGAATTAGATGATCAGCAAGGAACCAAAATTCTCAGAAGATTGAGGAGCTGTGATTGGGTCAGGTCATGGTAGAATGTGAAACCAATTAAGAAGTTTAACTTTGAGATTTTAACAATTTGTTAATGGGATGTGGGCTTCCCTGTCTAGGTCGGCATTTATTACCCAAACCTACTTGTCCAGATGTTTGTTAAGAGACAATCACTTTTCTGTGAGTCTGAAGTTGCATGTAGGCCAGACCGAGTGAGGCTGGTAGATTTCATTCCGTAAAGGCCATTATTGAACTAGATGGGTCCTTATGACAATTGATTTATGGTCATCGTTAGGCTGACTTTCTATTCTAGATTTTGTTCAAATTTCAATGTCTGCTATAGAAAGATTCAATCCCACATCCTAGAGCATGAGCCCGGGGTTCTGGATTGCTAGTTCAGTGGCACTGCTATTACATCACAACTTCCCCAAAGTTACCAGACCTGGAATTGCTGCAGGTCACTGATGAATGAACAGGCCTTGGTGCACTTTAGGATACAAGGAAAAGAGATTAGCTTATGCAAACAGAGTTTGCAAGTTGGAAGGCTGGCCAGGAGACATGACAAGACCTAGTGTCTCATTTAACAAAAAATGTCTGTTTCTATTCGCATGAGAATGGAATTAGATTCTGTAGGGATATAACATGTGACCCATACTACCTCATTACATTCTTCATAATATTCCTTTTTAGTGTGGAATGATTATGCTTGTAAAGGACAATGAGGCAATGCCAATATATTTCAAAACAAAAATGATTTAACCCGGCAATGGTACATACACTGCACACCACACTTTCCCAAAGTTCATAATGCAGTAAGTCTACTTCTAACAATTCTGTCTTTTTTTTGCCGAGCTTTTGATCAATTATTTTGTTTTAAGCTTTTGAAATGGAATATCTTCCACCTAATTATTAGTGTGTATTCCTGGATCAATGATGGCAATGGTCTGATGTTTTACTCTGAACAGCATGCTTGCACTCCAATTTCATCTGTGTAACTTTTAGAATTACACGTAACTCAATCTTTTCTCAGTAAGATTGTCAATTTGAATGAAAATACAGACATTTTCTATCTTGGCCCTAACCCTCTAGGAACCAGCTGGAGATAGTTTTTTAATTGTTTCATCTTACATTTTACAAGGATCCCATATCTCTTCACAGCCAAATAATTACTTACGAAGAGAAATCTATAGATAAACAGGAGCCACAAGTTTTTACACATTGTGGTAGAAACAAATAACATAAATTAACATATAACCTAATTTGCTGGTTGAAAGATAAATGTTGGCAAGGATAACATTTGAATGATAGCATGGAATTTTTTTATACTTGCCTAAATAAACAGTTAATTTTGCATGTCATCCAAAAGTTGATGCATCTGATGATACTGTACTGCTCAACTTCTTAAGTAAAACTTGAACCAATGATTTGGAGGTTTTAAAAAAAAACACTTTTGGTTCTACTAGTTCAAATTTCTGTGCATTTTTAACTAATAAAGATAAATGAAAAATGTTCCAGAGTAGTACATCCTTGTTAAGATAAACACTCATCCTTATCACTTAGCCAATGACCCTCCAGGTGGACTGATTAATACTCTATTGAGATCAATAATAAATGGCTACTTTATAGTGAGTATGTGAATGTACAGAATTATAGTCACAACTAACTTCACCATACTTCACTAAGAGGGAAATAATTCATATTGGCTATCTCTACTCATAGGTTAACAAGTTTTCTTTCCTCTTTTGGTCAACCCTATCAGACTCTATTGAATTACAGCTTGCTCCAGGATTAGTTATTTGTTATCTTAAAATAGACTTATATGGGTGCTTGCTTGACTATCAGAAGGTGAATATAAGTTTGACAATGACAATCATCATTGACAAACTTCATTGTACATCTGAGTTGGCAAGGTTGATGAGCGTACTGCAGTCGATGTTGCATGTGTTGCTTTCAAAGGGCACTTGAATATTGCCATAAAATAGAATCCTTTGGGATTAACAGCTGCTGGCAATATAGGTATGGAATTAATTCTGATCAAAGATCATTGAGCTGAGCTGTTAACTTCTTTTCTCTCAACAGCTATTGGCAGTCAAGATGAGCATTTCTAACATTTTCTGCTTTTATTTCAGCTATAGTATTTGTAGAGTTATGGTTTTGTATTAATGGTGAGCGGTTATTTTTCAGACTGGAGTCAAGCATACAGCAATGTTCCCAAGGGTCAGCATTAACACCATTTCTCTTTCTGATGTACATAATCATGTTTTGGGTTATAGAGGGCATTATTTCAATGTTTACAGTTAGCATTTCATTTAAAAAAGTAGTTAGAATGAGAAAAATAGTAGCAGACCTAAAGAGGACATAGATAAGTGAAATGAGCCAATATATGGCAGAAATGTTTCAAGAAGCCCAAGCAGCAGACATGAAAGTTTCATGTAGACCTTTATAACCTGTCCCATTGAAGACATAATGTAGGGCCATGCAAAAGGTTTAAAGATAAATTGCATTTATACAGGCTGTACACAATGAAGAAAAGTCATAGGTTCATTAAAGGTAAATGAAATTTGATGCAGAGAAGTACAGGGCAGTTTGTGAGGAAGAATAGTGAGACAATATGAGTGAAAAGTATAATATCTTTTAAAAATCCAGAGCAGAGGGTACTGGGTTTCACACTGACAATCCTTTTGAAGGTGGCAAGGCAAGCAAATTTGTTGTGAAAACTACTTTAGGATTTATGATTTTTAAGAGGTAGCCATGGTCTCTACAAGAGACCCAAGCTAGAAATAATGCTGAAATGTTATAAATCACTGGTTCGGTCATGGAATCATTACAGCACAAAAAGAGGTCATTTAGCCCATCATATTCATGGGAGTGTCCATAGAGCAACTTAGTCAGTCCCATGCCTCCCTTTATTCCCCACAGTCCTGCAAGCTTATTTTCCTTAAATATCCATTTGATTTACTTTTAAAATCATTGATTGTTTCTGCTTTCGTCATCCTTGTGCGTTGTGCATTCTAGATGATTACCATTCATTGTTTTTAAAAAAAACCCTTCTTCTCAACTTCCCTGCTTCTTTTTGCCCAAAATCTTAAAACTGACTTTGCATGTTAACTTATCCTTGTTTATCTTATCCAAATTTACCATAGTCTTGTAAACATCTATCAAATTTCCCCTCAATCTCCATTACTCCAAGAATAACAAGTTCTATCTCTCTAACCTAAATTTGCAGCAAAAATCTTTCATCCTTACAAAAATCTCAGGAAATCTTTGCAATACAGGACCTCCAGGAACCTGGATGTAATAGGCAAAAGTGAGGACTGTAGATACTGGAAACCGGAGTCTAGATTAGAGTGGTGCTAGAAAAGCACAGCAGGTCAGGTCAGGTCAAGAATGATGAAGGACTTTTGCCCGAAACATTGATTTTCCTGCTCCTCGGATGCTGCCTGACCTGCTGTGCATTTACAGCACTACTCTAATCTAGAACTTGGATGTAATACTCTACCCCAGAAAGCTCCACTTGCTGTTATGCTTAATGTCCCAGTTATGATGTAGAATGGCTAAAATGGCAGAATATGTCTCAAATCCAAATCCAAATCCAAACCCAAAAAACCTAATCTAAAAATGGTGTAGAGGACAGGGTCTGAGTGAAGGAGTTAGGTTTAACAAACTTGTGGTCACCTCTGCTGTTATACACACTGAGCTGCTTGTGACAGAATTCAGACAAAGGTCAGGGTCTGAAAAGGATTACCTTTCAGCCTGGATTTCTCTTCTCTCTCAGCCTGCTTTGAGAAGAGAAAGAGGAAGAGAGTAAGCATATGTGTAGAAGTGAGTGAGAGGGAGAAGGAGCCTTGTCTTAGCTTTCATCCACACTGTCTCTCTCAGTCATATTCCTACACACATACCCCTTCTTCCTCTCCCTATTAACCACCCCCTCTCACTAGTGCACACAGTGTTGCCTTCCTCGATTAACTATCGAGGCACTTCAAATGTGCCATCTTCCATTTACATGTTCCCATTTCTTCCTTCCACAGGTACCTTCACATTGCTTCACTCACACATACACCATCTCTCCCTCCTGTACTGCCACACTCAGAGTGTGAGTGAAGATCAAAACAATTAGTCGCTTCCTCACATATTCCATCCCTTTTTGTTTTTACACACTTTCTTCTCCTCTCTTTCCCTCTGTCTGTCTATCTCCCTCACTCTCATCTACTGATGGCTTACACTCTGGTGGCTCCACTACCACCTTCAGGGTATCTGCACAGAAAGGGAAGTGAAAGGTCTCATTTTCCCACCAAACCCCTTTCTCCAACATCATGACAGCAATTTGTAGACTCAAGTCTACATTTGTACAAAATATCCCATTTCTTGTAGCTGCAGCCTCTCCCCTCTCAATCAAAGTAGGTGTTTCACTGGAAATGTATTGTTTTTATTTTGTTTATCAGATTCTCTGGCTGATTTTCCAGGTCTTTGTCTCTTTAACATTCACTCTTCTTGCAATTTATCCAACCCATGCCTGAAATAACCCCTCCTTTAAAGGTCACAAATTATTCCATACTTTTATTCAAACTGTCATTGACGTTCATATGAGCCAAGATTTTGTTAACCAGCCTTTTAAGTGATTCCTTCGAAAATGTTCTCTCAACATCCATACAGACTAGATCTATTGAATTGCTTCCAAGAAGCTTTTCTTTTAGTTCATCAAAAAATTCTAATTAGATTAGTCAAGCACAATCTGCCTTTTAAAATTCTGCACACCTTTCCTTAATTAACACAATCCTTTCCAAGTGTCTTTTGTTTGTTCTCTAATTAAACTTGCTAAAACTTTATTGACTGGTGATGTTGAAGTGATCTCCTATCATTACAGTGAACATTGTTATTCAAGAAAAGAGTATCACAATGTCACATTTGCTGCTTTCTTGCCCTCTGGCACCTCCCCAAATGCAGGGAAGATGAGAAGATTATCGTAAATCCTTCTGCTAGCAGCACCTTCACTTTCTTTAGTAACCCAGGATAGAAGCAATCAGGAAAAGATAAGATATTCACTCTCTCAAAAAGCTAGCCTATCCACTTCCATTCATGCATTGCCTCTACCATTTCCACTTCTACTGAGTTTTTATTTTCAGCATTGCTTGTCTTTTTAAAGTTTAAAAATCACACAACAGCAGATTGTAGTCCAAAAGTTTTATTTGGAAGCACTAGCTTTTGGAGCACTGCTCCTTCATCAGGTGGTTGTGGAGTACAATATTGTAGGACACAGAATTTATAGCAAGAGGTTACGGTGTGGTGACACTGAAATTATATATTGAATAAGACCTGGTTTGTTTGTTAAGTCTCTCAGCTTTAAGTATAAAGTTTAAAGTCACACAACACCAGGTTATAGTCCAACAGGTTTAATTGGGAGCACTAGCTTTCGGAGTGCTGCTCCTTCAGATGGTGATGGAGTACACAATCTTAAGACACAGAATTTATAGCAAAGTTCTGTCTTACAATTGTGTACTCCACAACCACCTGATGAAGGAGCAGCACTCCGAAAGCTAGTGCTTCCAATGAAACTTGTTGGACTATAACCTGGTGTTATGTGATTTTTAACTTTGTACACCCCGGTCCAACAGCAGCATCTCCAAGTATGAACATGTTGGTTTCAGTTCTTTTGTATGTAAATCCCAGAACTTTCTTGAATTTACATTCTCAAATGAACTTTAACAATAGGTGCCATGTCGGCCCAGATAATGCATTGAAGGTGTGAGGTGCACTGTGTGAGGCTGTCTGTGCCCCAATGTTCAGACTGATTCTAATCTAAAAAAGGGATTGACAGAATCTTGCATGGATTTACGCAGTTTTTGAGCAAAATAAAATGTAATTCTGCATGTACAAATTCACCCCACAAACTTGTATGTAGTGTGTTCATGTGTGTGTGGGGAGAATGTAACTTTAAGAAAGTTCTGGAATTTACATATGAAAGAACTGAAACCAACATGCCTATTGAATTGAATTTATTGTCAAGTGTACTGAGGCATGGTGAAAAGCTTTGTCTTGCGAGCAACATGAGCAGATTGCATAGATAAGTAAATAATAGGTAAACCGGCAAAAACAAAAATACAGGTACAGAAGAATATTAAGAGTTTCTGAGTACATTCAGTATTCTAACAACAGTAGGGTAGAAACCAGCTGTTGCATGTGTTCAGGCTTCTGTACCTTCTCCCCGATGGTAGAGGTTGTAGAAAAGCATTGTCAGGGTGGGATGGATCTTTGAGAATGCTGGTGGCCTTTCCTTGACAGCGGGCCTGGTAGATGGATTCTATAGGTGGGAGGTTGGCCTTTGTGATTGTCTGGGCCGCGTTCACCATTCTCTGTAACTGTCTCTGACCTTGAATGGTACAGTTGCATACCAGGTAGTGATACATCCAGACAGAATGCTCTCGATGGCACACTACAAAAGTTGGCAAGAATGTTTGCCATCATGCCAAATTTCCTCAGCTGCCTGATGAAGAAGAGACATTGTTGGGCCTTTGTAACCACTGCATCCACATGAAGAATTGAAAAGTGTGGTGCTGGAAAAACAGCAGGCCAGGCAGCATCCAAGGAGCAGGAGAATCGACGTTTCGGGCATAAGCCCTTCTTCATGTCCACATGAGTCCAAGAAAGCTTGTTGTGGATGACCACTCCCAGGAGCTTGACACTCTCCACTCGTTCCACCTCTGTGCTGTTAATGTGTAGGGGGGCATGAATACCATCTTGCAGAAAGTCAGTAATGAGTTTCTTGGTTTTTCCAGCATTGAGAACTAGGTTGTTCTCACTGCACCATTTTTCCAGGTCTGTAGTCTGTTTTGTCGCCATCTGAAATTCAACCGACTATGGTGGTGTGATCAGCGAACTTATAAATGGCATTAGTCTGGTATTTGGTGATTGCAGTCATGGGTATACAGTGAGTACAGTAAGGGGCTGAGTACGCACCTCTGGGGGCTCCAATGTTAAGTGTTGGGGAGGATGAAATATTATCCCCAGTCTTCACCGGTTGTGGACTGTGGTTCAGGAAACTGAGGATCCAGTTGCAGAGAGTGGGGCTTAGTCCGAGATCACTAAGTTTAGTAACCAGTCTCGAGGGGATAATAGTGTGTTGAAGGTTGAACTGTAGTCAATGAGTAGGATTCTTACATAGCTGTTCTCGGTCTCAAAATGTTCTTGGGAGGAGAGAAGGACAAGTGACATTCTGAAGATGCCTATTCTAAACAATAAGAGACTTAAACAATCCAGGTTTTTTTAATGCATTATCTGGGTCAGCATGACACCTATTGTTAAAGTTCACTTGAAAATGTAAGTTTAAGAAAGTTCTGGAATTAAAAATGAAAGAACTGAAACCAACTTGCTTATTCTAAAAGATGAGAGAATTGGGGGGTGGCAAGGTGGCTCAGTGGTTAGCACTGCTGCCGCATAGCACTAGGGTCCCTGGTTCAATTCCAGCCTTGGGTGACTGTCTGTGTGAAGTTTGTACATTCTCCCCGTGTCTGTGTGGGTTTCCTTTGGGTGCTGCGGTTTCCTCCCACAGTCACAAAGATGTGCAGGTTAGGTGAATTGGCCATGCTAAATTGCCCATAGTGTTAGGTGTATTAGTCAGAGGGAAATGGATCTGGGAGGGTCAGTGTGGACTGGTTCGGTTGAAGGGCCTGTTTCCACACTGTAGGGAATCTAATCTAATCTCAAACAAACAATCCAAGTCTTTTTCAATATGTAATTTCAGTTATATCACGCTTTAAATGTTTGCTACAAATTCTGTGTTCTAAGATCTTACACTCCACAACCACTTAACGAAAGAGCAGCGCTCTGAAAGCTAGTGCTTCCAAATAAACCCATTGAAATATAACCTGATGTTGTGTGATTTTTATCTTTGTACACCCCAGTTCAACACCAGCACATCCAACTCTTGTCTTTTTAAGCAACAATATAAAATACTAATGAAGTACTCTAGTTTTCCTGCACCATATATAACCCTGCTTGTTCCTAATAGGATGTATCCTCATTTTAACAATCCTACTGGCATGCAAATAATAGGTGAAGATCTTTTGAGTCCCCTTTTATGTTAACTGCCATTATATTCTCATGCTGTCTCTTTGTCTTCACTACCACTCCAGTTATTATGTTTGCCCTCATTCTCACTTGATGAATTCACCAGAAATGCATCGTACATCTTTTTGTTTGTTTTATCAGATTCTCTAGCATATCTTCCAAACATCATTGGCTTTGTCTTTCCGACATTCGTTCTTGTTGCTATTTATCCAGCCTGTGCCTGAAACATCTCTGCCTTAAAAATCATGTCTTATTCCATTTCCATTTTTCCTACTTGATTTCATTTTAACTTTAGCTAACCAATCGTCCCATTGAAGTTATTCCTTTTCTAATTTATAACTTCATATTTAGATTATTCTTTGTTTTCCATTATTAATCTAAATCTTAGAGTATTATGAGTAAGCTTATGAGAGTGTTTCACACAGACACTTGGTACATGTGGACTACCTCACTTCTCAGTATTAAATTCAATAATACATTCTTCCAAGCTGGACAAAAAAACATCGATTAAGAAATTTCTCTTAAACACATTTTAGAAACTCTCCCCTTTTCTAACTAATATTTGACTAATTAAAGATCCAAAGTATCACCATGTTATAATTTGTGAATATTTGAGCATTTGTCCAATTCTGGGACCATTGGCTGGAGAAGATGTGAAAGCCTTTGACACAACATAAATTGGGGATGTGACAGCTTAGTGGTATTATTGTTGAACTAGTAATTCAGAAGTCTAGCTAATGGTTCTGGGGACCTAGATGTGAATTCCACCACAACAAATGGTGGAATTTGAATTCAGTAAAAATTCATAGTTAAGTCTAATGATGACCATGAAATCATTGTTGATTGTTGTGAATGGCCACCTCATTCACTAATGTCTTTAGGGAAGGACAAAGTTAAAAATCACACCATGCCAGGTAATAGTCCAACAGATTTATTTGGAAGCACTAGCTTTCGGAGCACTGCTCCTTCGTCAGGTGGTTGTGGACAAGGAAGGAGACAGAGCTTCGTATCTGGTGTAACTTAGATTTGACTCCAGACAAATAGCAACTTGATTGATTTTTAACTGCCCTTTGAAATAGTCCAGCAAACCATCAGCTACATCAACCACTAGAAAGGAGAATTGAAACTGAAAGAACCACCTTACATTGACTAAGGCACCAGAAGCAATAATGACACACATAAACATGTCAATCCTGCAAAGTCTATCTTACTAAAATCTGGGGGCTGGTGCCAAAATTAGAATAGCAGTCCTGCAGGCTAGTGAAACAATAACCTGACAGAGCCATACTCACAGCATTATATCTTACACACACAATGTTCTGACCATTACCATCCCTGGATATGACCCAGCAGAGGTGGCTGCACAGTGGTTTACAGTCTAAAGGGAGTTGCCCTGGAAATCCTCAAAATTGATGTTGGACCCCACGAGATTTCATGACATCAGGTCAAACTTGGGTAAGGAAATCTCTTGCTGTTTACCACGGACAGAGCGCACCTTGTTTAATGAATCAGTATTCCTCCATGTTGAACACTTGGAGGAAGCACTGGGGAATGGCAAGGAAGCAAACTGTACTCTGGGTTGGGGATTTCAATGTCCACCAGCAGCACTACTGACTGAGCTGGTTGGGTCCGAAAGAACATGGCTGCTCGACTGGCTCTGAGGCAGGTGGTGAAGGAAACAACAAGAGGGAAAAATACACTTGACCTCATCCGGACCAACCTGCCAGCTGCAGATGCATCAATCCATGACAGTATCAGTAAGGGTGACCACTGCACAGTCCTTGTGGAGACCAAGTCCTGCCTTCACATTGAGAATACGCTCCATCGTATTATGTAGCAATATCATTCCGGTAAATGTGATAGACTTTGAACAAATCAAGCAACTCTCAGGACTAGACATCCAAGAGATGCTGTGGATCATTAATAGCAGCAGAATTATACTCCAGCAGAATCTGTAACCTCGGCATATGGCCCAGCATATTTCCCACTTAACTATTACCATCAAGCTCGGGGTTCAACTCTGATTCAATGGAGAGTGCAGGAGAGCTTGCAAGAGCATACCTAAAATTGAAGTGTCAAGCTGGTGCAGCTACCAAACAGGACTACGTGTGTGCCAAACAGAATAAGCAGTAAGTAAAAGATAGAGCTAAGCAATTCCACAAACAACTGATCACATCTAAGCTCTGCAGTCCTGCCACTTACAGTTGTGGATGGTGGTGGGAAATTAACCATCTCACTGAAGAGGGTGGCTTCACAAATATCACCATTCTTGCATAGTGAGGAAGCTCAATGCAGTTGTGTAAAAGATAAAGATAAAGCTGAAACATTTAAAACAGTCTTCAGTCATAAGTGCTGATGGATGACCCATTTTGACCTCCCCCAGCATCACTAGCATCACATTTGCTAGTCTTCAGCTAACTCGGTTCACTCCATGTGATATCAAGAAATAGCTAGAGGTGGAAGATAACACTTAAATGGATACAAATGAATACAGCACAATTGGGATTATGGAGACATGGCTGCACAATGACCAGGAATGGGATCTGAATATCCAGGGGTATACACTTTTTAGACAGGGCAAAGGGGAAAAGGAGGTGGGGTAGCATTGCTGGTAAAAGGTGGCATGAGGTAACAATGAGGTGGGGTATTAGCTCTGTGGTGAAGAGCATCTGAATGGGTGGAGCTTACACACACCATGTTACAGAAAATGAGAGTGGGAGTTTTATATAAAACTGTGTTGCCAATGTTGGGGAAGGCTTTAAATACAAAATTAGAGCCACGAGTAATAAAAGTACAGCTGCAATTATGGATGACTTTAATCTGCATATAGATGGGACAAATCAGTAGCAAAACTGTCAAGAAAGAATTTCGAAAGTGTGGAAGGGTTGGCTTTCAGTATCAACATGTTGAGGAACCAACTACAAGACAGGCATCCTAGACCAGATATTATACAATGAGAAAGGAATAATTGGCAGTCTCACTGTGTGAAGCCCCTTAGGAAAAGGTGACCATAAAATGACAGAATTCTTCAAAACATTGGAGAATGACATTGTTGATTTTGAAATTCAGGTCCTAAATCTAAGCAGAGGAAAATCCAAAGATAAGAGGCTTGAGATGATTGTAATAAAGTGGAGAGTGTTACTTGAAATGACGATGGAGGATAGACAATGCCAAACATTGAAAGAACACATGAAGGAACTGCAACAATTGACAATTTGTGTCTGATAGAAATATAAAATTGGGAAAATGGCCTGGCCATAGCTGACAAGAGAAATTGAGGATAGTGTTAGATCCAAGGAAGGGACATGCAAATTGGCCAATAAGAGCAGCAGACTGGAGAATTTTGAATAGATTCGATTTCAGCAAAGGAAGATGAAGTGATTGATTAAGAGAGGAATAATGATGCATGAGAGTGATCTTGTAGGGAAGATAGAAACTGCTTGTAAATGTTTCTACAGATATATGAAGAGAAAAAGATTAGCGAAGACCAAATACAATCAGAAACGTAGGAAATTATAATAGGAAACAAAGAGATGGTAGCCCAGTTAAATACATACTTTGATTCTGTCTTCACAAAGGAGGGTACAAATAACTTCCCACAAATGTTGGGGAACACATGGTTCAGTGAAAGAAATTGGTATTGGAAGGGAAATAATATTTAGGAAATTGATGAGATTAAAGGCCACTAAATCCCCAGGACCCAATAATCTCTACCCCAGAGTACTTAAGCAAGTGGTTGCAGAAATAATGAATGTATTGGTGATCATATTTAATGATACTATAGACAATGGAACAGTTCCTATGGATTGGGGAGTAGCTAATGTAACCCCACTACTCAACAACAAAGATAAAAAGCTATAAGGGGTTATAGACAGGTTAGCCTGACATCAGTATTAGGGATCAAATGACAGGATTGAGTCAACATCAATTTATGAAAAAGAAATCATTGAAATTCTGTTGGAATTTCTTGAGGATGTAGACAGTAGAGTTCATCAGGGGTCACCAGTATATGTGGTTTGCTTGGATTTCAGTTGGTGTTCAATAAGGTTCTAAATAAAGGAGCAGCATGGAAAATTAATACACATGGGATTGGGGCTAGTGCATTGACATGGATAGCCACCTGGTTGGCAAACAGGAAGCAATGAGTAGGAATAAATGGGTAATTATCCCGAGTGGCAGCCAGTGACAGTGGGGTACCATAGGGTTTGATGCTTGGAACCCAGCCATTCACAATAGATGTTAATGAGTTGGATGAGGGAACTAAATGTAACATTTCGTAGCTTGCAGACAACACAAAGCTGGGCCAGAAGGTGAACTACGTGGGAGATGCTGAAATGCTTCAGTGTGATTTGGACAGCTGAGTGAGTGGACAACTTCATGGCAGATGAAGTGCAGAGTGGATAAATCAGAGGTTATCTACTTTGGTAACAAAAACAGGAAGTTGGATTATTATCCAAATGGTGATAGGTTGGGAAAGGGGGACGTGCAACAACACCTGGGTCTCCTTGTCATGAAAAGCAAGTATGCAAGTGCAACAGGTATTGAAGAAGGCAAATGATGTGTTGGCCTTGATAGCCAGGAGATTTGAGAACAGGAATAGGAGTGTCATAACACCTGGAGCATTGTGTACAGTTTTGGTTTCCTTATCTGAGGAAGGATGTCCTGACTATGGAGGTAATGCAACAAAGGTTTACCAAACTGATTCCTGGGATGGCAGGACTGACCAATGAAGAGAGACTGGATTGGTTAGGGCTATATTCACTGGAGTTTAGAAGAATGAAACTGGGGAGTTCTCATAGAATCCTATATAATTCTAACAGGACTAGACAAGGCAAACAGGAAGGATGTTCACAATGACTGGGGAGTCCAAACCAGGGTTTAAAGTCTAACGGTACAACGTAGTCCTGTTAGGATTGAGATGAGGAGAAACTTCTTCACCCAGAGAGTAAGCAGCCTATGGAATTCTCTGCCACAGAAAGTCTTTGAAGCCAAAACATTGAATGCTTTCAAAAAGGAATTAGATATGAATCTTAGGGCTAAAAGGATCAAAGGGCATAAGGCAAAAGCAGGAACAAGGGACTGAGTAGGATGACCAGCCATGATTATACTGAATGCAGAGCAAGCTTGAAATGTGGA
The DNA here is from genome assembly GCF_004010195.1 of Chiloscyllium plagiosum. NCBI lineage: Eukaryota > Metazoa > Chordata > Chondrichthyes > Orectolobiformes > Hemiscylliidae > Chiloscyllium > Chiloscyllium plagiosum. The sequence goes on along the minus strand of NC_057715.1, from coordinate 5,122,334 downwards.
ATGGCCTACTCCTGCTGCTATTTTCTATGTATTTACAGCTATGGACCCGGACAATATTCTGGCAACAGTCCTAAAGATTTGTGCTCCAGAACTTGCCATGTCCCTCATCAAGCTGTTCTAGTACAGCTGCAGCATTGGTATCCACCCCAAAATTTTGAAAATTGCCCATTGTGTCCTGTAGGTAAAAAGCAGGACAAATTCAACACAGCCAATTACTATTCCTTCAGTTTGGTTTCGATCATCAGTAAAGTAAGGGAAAGTGTCAACATCAACAGTGCAATCAAACAGCACTTAGCAATAATGGGTAAAAGTGGATAAATCCCCAGGACCTGATCAGGTGTACCCTAGAACTCTGTAGGAAGCTAGAGAAGTGATTGCTGGGCCTCTTGCTGAGATATTTGTATCATCAGTAGTCACAAGTGAGGTGCCGGAAGACTGGAGGTTGGCAAATGTGGTGCCACTGTTTAAGAAGGGTAGAAGGACAAGCCAGGGAACTCTAGACCGGTGGGCCTGACCTCGGTGGTGGGCAAGTTGTTGGAGGGAATCCTGAGGAACAGGATGTACATGTATTTGGAAAGGCAAGAACTGATTAGGGATAGTCAACATGGCTTTGTGCATGGGAAATGATGTCTCATAAACTTGATTGAATTTTTTGAGGAAGTAACAAAGAAGATTGATCAGGGCAGAGCAGTAGATGTGATCTATATGGACTTCAGTAAGTCATTTGACAAGATTCCCCATAGGAGACTGATTATCAAGGTTAGATCTCATGGAGTACAGGGAGAACTAGCCATTTGGATAGAGAACTGGCTCAAAGGTAAAAGACAGAGGATGGTGGTGGAGGGTTGTTTTTCAGACTGGAGGCCTGTGACCAGTGGAATGCCACAAGGGTCGGTGCTGGGCCCTCTACTTTTTGTCATTTACATAAATGATTTGGATGCGAGCATAAGAGGTACAGTTAGTAAGTTTGCAGATGACACCAAAATTGGAGGTGTAGTGGACAACAAAGAGGGTTACCTCAGATTACAACAGAATCTGGACCAGATGGGCCAATGTGATGAGAAGTGGCAGATGGAGTTTAATTCAGATAAATGTGTGGTGCTGCATTTTGGGAAAGCAAATCTTTTGCAGGACTTATACACTTAATGGTAAGGTCCTAGGGAGTGTTGCTGAACAAAGAGACCTTGAGGTGCAGGTTCAAAGCTCCTTGAAAATGGAGTCACAGGTAGATAGGATAGTGAAGAAGGTGTTTGATATGCTTTCCTTTATTGGTCAGAGTATTGAGTACAGGAGTTGGGAGTCATGTTGCGGCTATACAGGGCATTGGTTAGGCCACTGTTGGAATATTGCATGCAATTCTGGTCTCCTTCTTTTTGGAAAGATGTTGTGAAACTTGAAAGAGTTCAGAAAGAATTTACAAGGATGTTGCCAGGGTTGGAGGATTTGAGCTATAGGAGAGGCTGACCTAGCAGGAGCTGTTTTCCCTGGAGTGTCGGAGGCTGAGGGGTGACCTTTTGGAGGTTTACAAAATGATGAGGGGCATGGATAAGATAAATAGACAAAGTCTTTTCCCTGGGATCTGGGAGTCCAGAACTAGAGGACATAGGTTTATGGTGAGAGGGGAAAGATATAAAAGAGACCTAAGGGGCAACTTTTTTACACACAGGGTGGTACATGTATGGAATGAGCTGCTAGAGGAAGTGGTGGAGGTTGGTACAATTGCAACATTTAAGAGGCATTTGGATGGGTATATAAATAGGAAGGGTTTGGAGGGATATGGGCTTGGTGCTGGCAGGTGGGACTAGATTGGGTTGGGATATCTGGTCAGCATGGATGGGTTGGACCGAAGGGTCTGTTTCCACGCTGTATATCTCTATGACTCTACAACCTGTTTATTGACATTCGGTTTGGCATCCAGGAGGGCCATTCACCCCTGATTTAATTACGGAGTGAGTTCAACATGGACCAAAGATCTGAATTTCCGAGGTGAACTGAAAGTGACAACCAATAATAAGACCATGTTTGATTGAGGTTTGGTGTCAAGTAGCCCCAGTAAAACGGGACTCAGTGGGGAAATCTTTCTGCTGGTTGGAGTCATACTTGGCACAAAGGAACTTGGCTGTGGTTGTTGGAAGTGACCTGTCTCAGCTCCAGGACATCTCTGCAGGAGTTCCTCAGGGCAGTGTCCTACACCCAGTCACCTTCAGCTGCTTCATTAATGACCTACCCTCCATCGTCAGGTCAGAAGTGGGAATGTTCATGGATGATTGAACAATGTTCAGCACCATTCCGACTCAATAAATAATGAAGCAGTTGATGTCAAAATGCAACATGGCTGGGGCAATATCCATACTTGGCTGATAAGTGACAAGTGACAAGAAACAATTGTGTTACAAAAATGCCAGACAATGGCCATTCCAACAAGACAGAATCTCACCATCACTCTTGATATCAATCGCATCACTATCGCTGAATCCTACACTATCAACATCTTGGGGGTTACCATTCACCTGAAACTGACTGAATTCCCCTTAAAAGTACCATGCCTGTAAGAGCAGGTGAGAAGTCACAATTCCTGCAATGAGTAACTCACCTCCTGACTCCCCAAAGCCTGTTCATAGTTCAAGAGGTACAAGTCAGAAGTGTGGAGGAGTACTGTCCACTTCCCCAAATGAGTGTAGCTCCAACCATGCTAAGAAGTTTTGTATCATTCAGGAAAAATCAGCTGATTGATTGGAGTTACATCCATAAGCATCCATTCCCTCAACCACTGACACTCAGTAGCAGTAATGTGTACTGTCTACATGATCCACTGCAGAAATTTACCAACAGTTTCCAAACCCATGACCGTTATCATTTCAAATGACAGCTATAACAGTAACTGTGACACACCAACACTGCAAGTTCCATTTCAAGCCAACCACCATCCTGACTTGGAAACTTCAGTCTCATTAGTTCAAAACCCTACAACTCCCTCCCTAATGGCACTGTGGGTGTACTTACACCAAATGCACTGCAGTGGTTTAAGAAGGCAGCTCAACAGTACCTGCTCAAGAGCAACTAGGGATGGACAATAAATTCTGGCCCAGCCAGTGATAACCACTTCCCAAGAACAAAGCAAAGAAAAATAAAGTTTATGAAAGTATACACAGAACTAGTGACATCACTTTTGTGCTGTGAGTATGGAAGCTGGGGTGTTTTCCATAAAGGAGAAACATGATTTAATCAAAGTGTTTAAAGCTATAAGGCAATTTTTAAAAATAAATAAGAAGAAACTACATTTATTGATCACTGAGTTGTAACCAGAGGCAATAGATAGCAACAATAAATACCTATGTTTATATACAGCTTTTAACAAAATGCAATGTCACAAGGATTTCAAAGGAGAATTATCAACCAAAATTTTTGATAATTGGAATGAATTGGAGGAGAAGATGAAGAGCTTTTTTATATCCATTGTCATAACCTGGATTGCATTGTCTGAAAGTTTATTGGAAACAGATTTAGTGAAAATGTTCAAAATGAAATTGGGTATGTATTCAAACCTCCTTCTTCAAAGACCGCAATTTCCCCCCAGACGTGATCGACGATGCCCTCCACCACATCTCCTCCACTTCCCGCTCCTCCGCCCTTGAGCCCCACCCCTCCAATCGCCACCAGGACAGAACCTCACCTGGTCCTCACCTACCACCCCACTAACCTCCATATACATTGTATCATCCTTCGTCATTTCCACCACTTCCAAACGGACCCCACCACCAGGGATATATTTCCCTCCCCTCCCCTATCAGCGTTCCGAAAAGACCACTCCCTCCGTGACTCCCTCGTCAGGTCCACACCCCCCACCAACCCATCCTCCACTCCCGGCACCTTCCCCTGCAAGCGCAAGAAATGCAAAACCTGCGTCCACACCTCTCCCCTTACTTTCCTCCAAGGCCCCAAGGGATCCTTCCATATCCGCCACAAATTCACCTGCACCTCCACACACATCACTATTGCATCCGCTGCACCCGATGTGGCCTCCTCTATATTGCGGAGACAGGCCGCCTACTTGCGGAACATTTCAGAGAACACCTCTGGGACACCCAGACCAACCAACCCAACCACCCCGTAGCCCAACACTTTAACTCCCCCTCCCACTCCACCAAGGACATGCAGGTCCTTGGACTCCTCCATCGCCAGACCATGGCAACACGACGGTTGGAGGAAGAGTGCCTCATCTTCCGCCTAGGAACCCTCCAACCCTCCACAAGGGATGAACTCAGATTTGTCCAGTTTCCTCATTTCCCCTCCCCCCACCTTGTCTTAGTCCCAACCCTTGAACTCAGCACTGCCTTCCTAACCTGCAATCTTCTTCCTGACGTCTCCGACCCCACCCCCACTCCGGCCTATCACCCTCACCTTGACCTCCTTCCACCTATCGCATTTCCAACACCCCTCCCCCAAGTCCCTCCTCCCTACCTTTTATCTTAGTCTGCTTGGCACACTCTCCTCATTCCTGAAGAAGAGCTCATGCCCGAAACGTCGATTCTCCTGCTCCTTGGATGCTGTCTGATCTGCTGCGCTTTTCCAGCAACACATTTTCAGCTATGTATTCAAACATCAGGGAAAGGTGACAGGATCATAGGGAGAGTGCAGGGGACCACACTATTGGGCTCATTCATTAAAATATTAATATAAGCATGGTAGACTGAATAATTGCCTCCTGTACAGTGGACAGTCAGCTGACGAAAGCTATTCACAAAGATCGAGTGAGCTCTGTGATGCAGTATTCCATTTTGCCAAAGCGAATTCCATTCTGGCATTAGATGTAAGGGATATCTACACCCAGGAACAATGCTTTGTGAAGTGGCATGGTGGTTCAGTGGTTAGCACTGCTATTTCACGGTGCTAAAAACTGGGGTTCAATTCCACTCTTGGGTGACTGTGTGGCATTTGTACATTATCTTTGTGGGTTTCCTTCAAATGTTTCAATTTCCTCCTATAGTCCAAAGATGTGCAAGTTAGGTGGATTAACAATGGGAAGTACAAGAATAGAGTGGGATTCTCTTTGAGGGGGTTGGTGTAGACTCAATAAGTCAAGATTAGAGTTGTGCTGGAAAAGCACAGCAGGTCAGGCAGCATCCGAAGAGCAGGAAAATCGACGTTTCAGACAAAAGCCCTTCATCAAGAATGAGGCTGGGAGCCTTGGGGGTGGAGAGATAAATGGGAGGGGTTTGAGGCTGGGGAGAAGGCAGCTGAGAGTGCAATAGGTGGATGGAGATGGGGGTAAAGGTGATAGGTCAGAGAGGAAGGTGGGGTGGATAGGTGGGAAGGAAGATTGACAGGTGGGACAAGTCATGAGGACAGTGCTGAGCTGGAAAGTTGGAACTGGGTTAAGGTGGGGGGAGGGGAAATGAGGAAACTGGTGGACAAGTCACATTGAGGGATTTGCATAGAGAGCAAATCACAAAGTAATAAGAAAGCTTTATCATTCAGTTTTAATGGATCTTTTTCAGGAACTTTTGTCAGGAATGAGTGCTGCAATAGCACTACTGGATTTGAAGAGCCCACATACTCAAATTGCGGGGCTGTAGTGGCCTGATGGGATCTGATGAAGCCGACAGTGATCGTAATGCAGAGACATACCACTAGGGAATTGAGCTCTCTGTAAGTGTAGTGATTGTAATGAGCTAAGACAGTTATTAGGAATACCAGGTTTTATAAATTGTTATAATTTGAAATGTCTATTTTATTTTAGAAGAGAAAGGTAACAATTTCAGATTTCTAACTGGATGCAAGGCTCATGTGATTCATATTTCCCTTTTGGAAGGGAAGATTTTGTAGCAAACTGTTGCATTATTAGATTAAATAATTTTTAAGATATTATCAACACTTCCAGAGAACCTGGCAACTCCAACAGAGGAAGTGCTGACTTTATGGTTTGCCATGCAGAATGCACACAAGAGTTCATGCTCAGACTGAACACACCATGTTATGAGACATTGTAAGAGGCTGAAAGTTTTGTTCACCTTCAGCTAAAGGAAAGGAATTTCCATTATGATCCTCATGGTGAAAGTCAGTCCTGGGTTTTTGGGTTCAGAAAGTACCTGATTGGGAAAGGAAAAATAATGTGTAAGGGTGTGCAGTTTGGGTAGATTGCCCATTGTATCCAGGGATGTGCAGGGTTGGTGGATTGACCAAGGGAAATGAAAGGTCACAGGAATAGGGTTGGGGGGTGGATCTGGGAGGGATGTTCTTCAGAAGGATGATGTGGACTCAATGGGTTGAATGACCTGCTTCCATGTTGTAGGGATTCTATGAAGACAAGCTATTCAGAATCATTCTGTAGAATTGTCATTGGACACAATGCGTTAATTCTGTTTTCTCTCCATAGATGTTACCAGAACTGCTGAGTTTTGTTCCAGCAATTTCTGTTCTTGTTGTTCAGAATAGCTTTGGACTAGTTCCAAATGAACAAAGTGTCTGTTAAAGGATGATGTAATGACTTGGGATTTTCAGTCACGTCAGAAGTCACAGGGGAATCTTTTCTGTAATATAAATTGCCGATTAATTAGTGGCTCGTATGACTTTTTCATTTGTTTATTGCATTAAATATCTTAAGACTTGAAATCCTTTCATGTGATCTTTCAGTCAGTCACTGGGAATTAAAATATTCTTTTAAAAGTTGTCTGTCTTTATGATGATTGTAATAGCATGTTGCAAGATCTGATGAGTCATAGCCTTTTTGACTATGTGTCTTGTGGCAATGCCTTAAGCCTTTCCAATCATCTCAATGTTGGGACAATGTAGGGAGAGCAAGTTTGTAATGCAGGTGACAGAAAACTAAGGTCATAGCTTTTCATGTAGACAGTGATGGAAACCCTTGTTTCTGACTGCATGATCTGGCCAATAATTTTACTGAAAATAAAATTAAAAATGTAAACATAGCATGAATTTATAACTGAAGCTCAAAAACCATAAACAAACATTAAAATTGTGTGATCATATTTTTATCCCAGAGAGCTTTCACAAGCTGATTTTTTTTCTTTTAGGATAGAGGAGTTTTAAAGCAGTTTTGAAACGATTTCTGCCTCACTTAATGAGACCTAATACTTTCAGTGGTTTTAACAACGAGTATAATTGTGTAAAAGTGGAAGTTCACATGAATTCTTTTGATTTCTGATCAAATTCCTTCTGCAAGGATATCAAAAGCAAATTCTTTGGCAAAGCAGACAATCACGGCAGCAATGTATGAGTTTTTGTATTTAATTGCTCATGGAGCTCATGTCAGATGTTGCTGTCAGTCTCACAAAAATAATAATAATGAATGCAAAAGACTTCATTGCTCTCTGCAATTTCAAAGCCTTTGTATGTTGAAGATGTGTCATTAATAAGATACAAGTTTCGCGGGGAGGAAATTTGAACGATTTTATTGAATAAAGACCCTCAAGATATTTTCAATACCAGCTGCGGAATGGAACCAAATACGTTTCGGTGTTAGAGATCTCCATTGTTTATCTCTCCAGTTGCCTGTTAAACAGCATGCAGCATTGTCAAGCCCCAGAATCCGCTGTCACATGACCAAACCATGAATATAACAGCGATTTTGTGCCAAGGTAGGGGGAAAATTTAATGTAACAGCCAGGACCAAAATGTAGCTCAAGGCTTTGATCTTCAGGGAGATGAATGGAGCGAACATTACCTTGAAGCAGAGGGGAGGGAGAAATTGGAGAATGAACACTCCTGGGCAGCCTCAACTACCTTTAAGCTGATAGTTAACAGCAGCATAGAACATGCTGTGCTCTCTTAGCAGCAACATTTAAGGCTTGGAAGGCAATTATTTAAAAAAGGAAAATAACACTTGTACTTTCACAGATTAGCCTGCAATAACTCATCCACACGAAAGAAGGTCAAACCACTGCTTTACTTAAAAATGATTTGTTTGGCTATGTTATTTCTTGAAATATAACTTGGCACTTGGGTAAGCCTTTAATTGATTGGCTGGATCAGGTTACTGCTTATTATTAATATTACTTTAATAGAGGGTTTCAGTGGTAGCCTTTTCATCGATGCAACAGAATAATATGGTTCAAGCCCACTGCAGACGGATATTTAAAAAAAATCTTTTCACAACAATGCAGAGAGAGTACATCAAGGTCAAATGAGTCATCCTTTCATGAAAATTAATAACATTGTGAGTAGTTTTGGGTCCCATATGATTGTGCTAGCATTGAGGGCCCCAGAGTAGGTTTGCAAGAATAATGCTGGGGTTGAAGGGCTTATCATATGAGGAGCAATGTGGAATCTGGGTCTGTACTGAAGGAGTTTAGAAGGATGAGGGGGGATCTCATTGAAACTGACAGAATATTGAGAGGCCTGGATAGAGTGGATGTGGAGAAGATGTTTCTACAAGTGAGAGAGAGAGTGTGGCACAGTGGCTCAGTGGTTAGCCCTGCAGCTCCAGAGACCAGGGTTTGATTCCAGCCTCAGGTCACTTGTTTGTGTGGAGTTTGTATGTTCTCTCTGTGTTTGCGTGGGTTTCCTCTGGATGCTCTGGTTTCCTCCCACAGTCCAAAGATGTGCAGATTAGGTTGATTGTCCATGCTAAATTGACCATAGGTTCTTGATTAATAAGGGGATTAATGGTTATGGGGGGAAGTTGGAGAATGAGTTTGAGAAACATATCAGCCATGTTTGAATGATGGGCTGAATAGCCTAATTAATTATGATCTTATGAAGAATTTAGATCAAACCCCTTTTCTCCTTCTCAAGTGTGAATAACGATGGTACTATTCTGAAATAGAGCAGAGGTGTCATGTGTACGCCTATGGAATAGGACTATGCTAATGATTATAATGTATCAGATAATGTTATTCTGACAGGCCAGAGCAGAGAGAAGCATAAAGTTTCATTGACTGGATAATTGGTTTGCGATGCGGTGACACCACAGTATGAGTTCAATTCCCATATTGGCTGACGTTATCATGAAGGATTCTCTTTCTGAACCTTTCCCCTTGCCTGAGATGTGGTGACCCTCAGGTTGAACTATCACCAGTCATTGCAGTCTCGAATGGAGAGCAACTTGTGGCCCTCTGGGATTATGATGACATTACCTTTTCACTTGCTCTCACTATTTTCTGATTTATTCTCTGTCCTGCAGTATATCTACCATTAGGGACCCTCTAGGCTGCTTCATCAGTTTCTTCTTTTCCGTGTTATTTCTTAACTCTGTCCTGATGAATTCTACATCATCTGATCCAAGACCATTTCTCGCTGTGGTACTTGTTCCATCTCACACTAACAATGCTAACCCACGACCCTCTCCTCCCTACTGGCCCTTTTGGTAAGTCAGAAACCACTGCACATTTAGTTCGCTGTTTGATCTCCTTGTAACCATGCCTCCATACTGGCTATCAGATCAAGCCCATTAACTTCCATTTGTGCCATCGAATGATTTATTTGTTCCTAATAGGAGATGTATTTCACTAAAGAGCCATTTTGTTTTTTTTCATCTTTTCTCTCCCCTTTAACCCTATTTGCTGCATTTTAAAATATGTGCAGACACTGTCCCTTCCAGACCCACTTTTGCTTTCATTACCTAAATAGCTGCAATGTTGCCGTACCCTTCAACTTTGTTAGTCAATTATCGCCGCGCCCCAGAATCCTTCCCCAGTCTATTGAGTTTAAGGCCATCTTTACACGCCTAAATTTGACAGGACACTGGTCCCTGAAGGTTCGAGTGAAGCCCATTCCATTAAAACAGCTCCTTGGATGCTCATCCCTTGGTCTCCATACCTTCCTCACCTGAGCTCATACCTTTCTATTCAGGTTCACAGAACACCTCATCATGTGACTCCTGAGGCAAACATATCAAGTTAACTTTCAGCCATTTTAATGTGGTGTCATTTCGGCTGCATGGACTCCAACTCTTCAATTCAGAATCGATGTCCCTCGTGCTGCAACCATTTACTGCAGATTTGTTTGTCCTGGGTCCCCTTGGTGTCCAGCAAATCCCACATTCCACAGCAGAAACACAACACACTGCCATCACTATTTTAATGACTAATTCTAGTAGCCTTGCCATTTAAAGTTGAAGAATCGCCCGCTCTTTGAACTCTATTGCAATAGTTCAGTTTGGAGGTAAATAAGATGTGGATAATGACTTCAGCAGCCAAGGTATTTATTTTCTTGTGTGATTTTATATTTGCACTGAAGATTTTGGATTCAAAACAAACTGGTCAAGGAGAAGACAAAGCTAAGAACTGTACTGAGGAATAGTCTTCTTTGGAATTTTGTCTAATGCCAAATAATGTGAAGTTAAGCTGTACATGATAACTTGAGATATGTAAGACTCCAAACTGGATTATCAATCTCATAGGGCACGCATTTCTGAAGGAGGCAACCATAGGGTTGAGTGGGATGCTGAGGTTCTGAAAATGATGGTTCACCCTGAAACAGTGGTCATAGAAGGGAACAGAATGAATGGCTGGAGAACTGAGTTTATGGCAGGAATCCAGTCACCAGAATGACTGGAGGAAGTTTCATCTGGTTTAGAAGTGGATGTCAGACAAGCAGCTTGACAACACCAAGGTAATGGGAAGTTGAAAACATTGTCGAGTTGCAGCTGGATATTGTCAGCATACATGAGGGAATGTCTGTCTCATCTTCAGAATTTGGATGAGAAATAGAACTAAATAGTAGACCTTGAAGAGTTCTAGAGCTGATGGCAAAAAACCGTAAAACATAGGAGCGGAAATCAGGCCATTCAGCCCATCGATACTGCCCCACCATTTAATTATGACTGATGAGTTTCTCAACCTCATTCTTCTGCTTTCTCCCTGTAAGCCTTGATCCACTTGATACTCAAGAACCTATATCTCAATCTTAAATATACTCAATGACCTAGTCTCCCAGCCTTCTGTAGCAGTGAATTCCATAGATTCCCCACTCTCTGGCTGAAGAAGTTTCTCTTTATCTCCATTCTAAAAGGTCTTCCCTTTACTCTAAGGCTATGCCCCAAGTTCCAGTGGAACTACCAATGGAAATCTCTTCTCAACATCCACTCTGTCCAGGCTATTCAGTTTTCTGTACGTTTCAATCAGATCCTCCCCTCATCCTTCTCAACTCCATCAACTATGAAGTCTTCAAATGTTCCTCATATGTTAAGCTTTTCATTCCTAGGACCATTCTTGTGAAGCTCCTCTGAACACACTCCAGGAACAGTACATCCTTCCTGAGATATGGGGCCCAAAACTGCACACAATACTCCAAATGTGGTCCAACCAGAGCCTTATAAAGCCTCAGAAGTACATCCCTGCTTTTATATTTAGTTCCTCTCAAAAAAATGCCATCATTGCACTTTCCTTCCTAACTACTGACTCAACCTATAAGTTAATCTTGAGAGAATCCTGGATTAGAACTCCCAGGTACCTTTGCACTTCAGATTTCTGAATTTTCTCCCAATTTAGAAAATAGTGCCTCTATTCTTCTTATCAAACTAACATCACACTTTCCCACATTGTACTATATCTGCCACTTCTTTGCCCACTCTCCCAATCTGTTCAAATCATTCTGCATACTGCCTGCCTCCTCAATACTACCTGTCCCTGTACCTATATTTGTATCATCTGCAAACCTAGCCAGAATGACCTCAGTTCCTTCATCTAGATCATTAATGTATAAAGTGAAAAGTTGTGGTCCCAACACTGAACCTCGTGGAACACCACTCATCACCAGCATAGGAGTGGTAGGATAAGCAATTGGAAGCTCTGCTGTTTACTGGGGAAAAGAAATAAAGAGGTGAATCTTGGAGCAGACAACAGGGGTGTGGGAAAGTAGAGAAGCGAAAGATTCAAGTTCAGCGCTTTGGAAAGTGGGAAGGAATATATTGCCATGAGCTATACCTTAATTTGATGATAACATGCACTCAATCTTCTCTGGGTTGTCATGTGACTGAACAGGCCAATTCTCAAGTTGGAGATTTTTGGAGACACATGAAGCAGATCATCCCACAAGGTAGTGGAATCCAGACAGCAAGGTTTACTTTTCTGTCCTTTCTTTTCAGCTGCTCTCTGCTTTTTTTTATTAAGGTGTTTGAACTCAAGCTGTGACACAGCTTTATGCCCAAGTTAGTGTTTGGGCCAATTTGCAGCAAGCTCCTCACAGTCATTAACATCAATGCTGAGTGTCATTTTAGTATTTACTTTATTCTCCTCTGGAAGGCAGGCCATTTGAGAGTTGATAAGGATGTGGGAAGAGAAATGCTTTTCAGCCGTGACTAGTTCTTCATTGTTGATTTTCCAGCAGTTTTACTTAAATGCTTGTGTCGCTGTCTTCAAGAAGGACACTAGTGTTTGTTTGATTCCTCTGGAATCAGTGGAGGCATTGGTATATGTGTGCATTTCCAAACATGGGGTGAACAGTCAGCTAAATTAATGATCTGAACAGTTGAGACAACGTGATCCATGGGCTTCTTTCAATTGTGGGAATTGAGGATATAAAGAGAAAAAGGAAGGACTTAAGAGAAAAGTTAATAATGCAGAAAAGAAGCCAATGGTTATCTTTGCATTTCAGGATAATCCAGGAGTAGTGATCAGTTTTATCAGGTGGAAGTGCTTTCTGATAGTGTTGTATAATTTCAGCCAGCAGAAGCATTAGTATATATCTGAGAATTGGTAAAATATTAAACTTGTTTTCATTTTGTAGCACTTTTGGAGATCTGAATCTGTATTGCACTGGGAGATCTTTGATTCTGATTCCGCACTTAGAAAATCAATTCTACAATTCCATTGCAAGTGAAACCTGGAACAGTGCCAGTACAGAATGTAAGGGTACAGTTAGAGGAATGAAAAATGGAAAAATAACCCTAGATGGAAAAATAAACAAGAAAGGGTCAGGAGAAAAAAAGAGATGCAGGATTGTTTAGAAATAGCAGATTATTGAACAAGCCTTCGCTTTATAAGTAGCGATCAACAAATAAATAGCAGCAAGAAAAGAAATTGCAAATAGAGGCTCAACCTTTTCAAAAGGCTGCCTTAGGTAAGATTTTCATTCTCCATTTGAACAGATAAAACTCAAATTGAAAGGTTGGTTCACAAGAGGAAATCTTATATATTACACACACAAGTACACATACACATTTGCAAATGCTATTCAATTTAAGAAGAAATCTGATAATAGCAATTTTTAACCAAGTGGTGATAATCTCTGCTGCTCTCATTTGAAGACATATCACTGCTGATAAATGCAGACTATTCATGTATAAACCAAAGTCCTCCAGCTGCAATGCATGTTACTGATCTAAGGAGACATTAACTCCTTTCATCTTGTAACCTGCTTATTAATGACTCATAATCCTATAATAGAAGTCCCAATGTAATAAGCATCTACTCACACATAGTGGAAGCTGATTCACCGTCCTTGATTAATATTGCAAATGTATATTGGATTCACTTGATAATTCCACTGAATTCAGCCTCTGTTCTGAATGTTAAATATTTCATAGTCTGTGAGGGCTTACTTGAACCTTTCTTTCAAATACACAGATGTACTTGAGCTTGGAATTTCTTTGTTGCTCCTTCTAAGCTGTGTTGGAAGTGTGGCATCAGAGCAAGAACAGCTCAGAGAAAATTGAATTTGGATTATTAATCAGGAGCTGAACTTTCCCATTGAACTCAGTTTAACTGAGAATTGGCCAGCACTTGTTTGAATACTATTCACTCGGCACTTACGATAGATCTCTGCAGTTGGGCAACAGCAAGCAAAGGAAGGTGTTGTTTAGCAGGTCGGTCATGTTCTGATATTATTAAAAGATTAAAACAAAGTTGAGGGGTGAATGACTAACAGCACATTATGAACATACAAAATGGTAGAATGCTTTATGAATGTTAGATTTCAAAAGGGGTGCCTCAAATAGACCACAGTCCAGATCTTTCAGTGTCACAAACAGTGAGACCAATAAATATAAGCTTTGGTCTTCCTCGGGATCCTGAGGTTTTTTAAAAACAGATTGTTTGTGACATTTAATCTTCCCATGCATTGATTTCAAGGCTAGGGAGAGAAAACGTGGGCCCTGGTGTTTGTCCAATTTTTTGGGCTCCTTTTTATAACCATCTAATTTTAACCCTTGATTTACTTAGCATGTTGTGTCTACCAGGGTAAAATAGAGCAGCACACACATCTGAATCTCCTCCAGTTCTTTTCAAAGAGAAATGATGTATCAGTCTCTGCCTCACCAATTCTTTCCTTTTGCCTTCTACCAGTATTTACCAAATTTCCTTTTGAACATTAATTGGAATCTTCCTCTGCCTCAACACCATGGATGGAATGCATTCCAAATCCTAGCCACTGTTTGTGTGGAGATTTTTTCCACTGTTTCTTTTGCTAATCCATTTAAATGAAATGAAATCTGGGCTATTCTACCCTAATTCTTCAGCCATCAGCAACAATTTAGATACTCTATTTAAACTCATTTTATTTCCATCTACTTCCATGAACTCCCCTCAGGTCCCTTTGCCTTGAAAGAGAGCAACCTCAATCATTCTGGACTTCCTGGTGTAGACTTTCTGGTGAATCACTTTGAATGCACTACAAAGTCTTCACACCATTCTGGTGACCAGAGTTGTAAATCATAGTCACAGTGGGGTCAGACTGTTTCATGTAAGTGCAACAAAACCTTTTCACTTTTGTACTCAATGCCTTCACTTATAAATCCCATTGAATGTTCAGGTTTCAGTTTTATGATATTTGGTTCACTTTAATTGTAAGACTTAAGTAAATTACAATTATAGACTTAGTTTTTGAAGAGACAATCTAAAAGTCTACTCTTCCTGATTAGTTACTGACCATTCCAGGTCCAAGTATGTTTTCACAAGTTTATTAAGTTTATCTTTGTAAGTAAACAAGAATGATAGTCAATAAAAACAGTGGATTCAATCACTTCACAATGGAATAGCAGCGTGTGACCTCTAGCTGACTGGTTTTATGTCTTCTGGTCTGTTGACTGAAGTTGTTCTTCTATCTTCTGTTCCTTCCTGCTCCCTAGATTGCCAGTTGTTGAGCTGACTAACCCTTGCTAACAAATACAGCCACTGAACTCAAATTGGCTTTTACTTTCTTTACTCAGTTGTGGGATGCAGGCATGACCAGCTATACCTGAATTTCTTGAGCACTTCAAACAAAATTTAAACCTGACAGTATAGAATTGGCTTTCAGACGCTGAACAAATATTTCTTTTTTTTTAACTGAGCAGACTTTTGCTGTCCAACTTTCTTTGACAGAGTTACACATTCCTTGAATAACATTCAGATTCAGTACTTATTTCGTCTGTTTTAAATGAATAGCCATTTCTTTATCATAATTATAGTTTTCCTCTGAATTGACCAAAACCTCATCTTTCCTTCCATTGATAATTATTGAATTTAATATTGTAGTCTTTCTTGGGCAAAGTTTTCATTGACAAAGGAATACCTTTGCAATTGAGTTGTCATATTCATAATTTTAAGAATATATTGGTGTCCTGCTTTGGTTTTAGGTAATGGTTCTACAAAATCTATGAACACTTGACGGAATAGTTCTTCGTAAGCTAAAATTCATATTAATAGGGCTAGATTAATTACATAGGAGAAAGTGAGGACTGCAGATGCTGGAGATCAGAACCAAATTGACATGTTGAGCATAAGCTCCTCATCAGGAATTCCTGATGAATCACATTCTTGATGACAACCTTATACTTGAAACATTGACTCTCCTGCTCCTCAGATGCTGCCTGACTGGCTGTGTTTTTCCAGCACTACACTTTTTGACTCTGGTTCAATTACATATTGAGGTATTCTTACCACCTGACATATATGAAACATTTTACAGTATTGTATCACATCCCTAATAACCTGGCCATGTAAAGGACTATTTATCAATGCTTGGGTTTTCCTTATTCCTCTATGCCCGTCATAAGAATTTCATCTGTTACTCACAATATCAAATGATAGTATCGGGGTGATACTACTATATGATGAGCCTTGAAAATGCCCACTGCTGGTTTTAATACACATGGGTTTAGGGCAGTCCTGAATCTGGAAAAGTAGATGGAATCACAAGCTGTTCAAGATTGCCCTAAGTCAACTAGCATGGCGCCATGAGCAGAAGAGGCTTCCCTATCATTGAGTTGGAGCTGGGAAAAGGGTTTAAGAAGTTAAAGGATTTTTTTTAACCATAATGGTTTAACTTGCCAAAGGAATCAACATTAAGGTAATGTTGTTTTGATTCTGTTGAGGACAGTAAGAGTATCTGCATTTGTATATCCTTAGCTCACACAGCAGATTCTGGACTCCAGTAATCTGGGACAGCCTTACCACTGGTCCAAGGCCTTGTTTCTCTCAGCTGGTGAGGTAGCTGGTGTGCAATGGCAACCTACATAAGACAATAAGAACTAGGAGCAGGAGTAGGCCGTCTGGCCCTTTGACCCTGCTCTGCCATTCAATAAGATTATGGCTGGACTCAGCTCCGCTTACTCGCCCTCTCATTGTAACTTTTAATTCCTTCATTGTTCAAAAAAAACTATCTTAGCTTTGACAACATTTACTGAAGTAGTGTCAACTATGTCAAAAGGGTCAAAGCCTGATGTCAAAAGGATTCAGGCACAAACATCTTCCACCTTTCGAATTGAAAATGAGAACATGGAACATCAGCATCCACATGGACAAAGCCAACAGAGACTGACTGGATTGACATTCTGCCATTGATTTCTGCGAGTGTAGCCTTCACCAGCCTACCTCAGAGCCAGGGCAGGGGGAAGGACAGCTCGAGGAATAATGAGGCAGTTACAACTCCTTCAGGAAAAGTTCATCAGAAGAAGAGTATCTTTGCAGGTTTGACTTTGTTATTAAAACAAATTAGTTGAGTATCTCAGAGACCCACCTTGCTGAGTTAGTGAATGTCCCAAGGCACCTCAGTTGCCTCTTGCCCAGAACCAGTATGTGGCAGTCCTTTGCGTGGATAACACTCAATGCTACAGATGAGTTCAAAGAGGAATTTGATGCTCACCTGAAGAAGTCAGTAGCCTGAGCTCCATAGGCAGCAAGCTGATCCTCCCTGGTGACATTAATGCCAGAGTTGGAAGTAACACAGAGCTCTGGATAAAGTAATCGTCAGAGAGGAGGAAGGGCATTCTAACAGGAATGGTACCCTGCTCCTGCCAAAGTGCTGAGGCCACAGCCTTATCAGAACCAACACCTTGTTCCAGAGGAGAGACAAGTGCAAGGCCTCACCTAAACATCCTCACTCTAAGCACTGGCTCCTGCTCGACTACATCATCACCGATAGCATGACAGGAGCCAATGGCTGGCTGAATGGACTGCTGCTGAATTCATTCTGTCATCAACATCGATGTCATCTCAAAGCAGCAGCAGCAGCAGCAGAAACAATGCTACAGGGAAACGCAATGCTGAGAGCTTGATAAGAGACCCTTATTGAGCCAGTGACTTACTGTCAACCTGACAACACCCAGGGATCCAATGATACATTGGATCTGGATTGGATTCAATAACACATAGGATCTACAGCACCTGGTTTACCCTTAAGTTCTCCATTTTCAATGCTGTGAGAGACAGTCAGCCATTTGACCAGGGGGATACCAAGACTAGTCTGATGTGAATGACGAGGGGGACCAGAAGCTGCATGCACAAGGCATTTCTGAACAGAAAACACAACCTACCTTGAGAACTAGAAGGCAGCTTTGCAAGTAGCAGAATACTAAGGTCAGCACAAAAAAACCCCTCATCCTAAAGAACAGATGGTGAGTGGAGAAAGTGCAGGGGATCCAGCAGTTAGTCAATAGTCACGATGTGTTTGAATTCATACTGCAGTCAGTCTAGCCACTCTACTGCTGCCTAAGAATGGAGAGAAGTTCATGAAGGGGAGAGAAGTAGTTGGAACCACTAGAAGGAGCACTTCAACGATCTGTTTAACAGAGACTCTGTCTTTAACACAAGTATTGTCAACTTTATTTCACAGCATGCTACCTGCCATTATCTTAGCACACCCCAGAATAATATGAGATAGAAAAGGCCTTTAGGTAGTTAATGAATGACAGTGTATGAGGAGCAGATGGAATCCTCACTGAATAACTAAGATATGGCAGAGATCTACGATTAGCACAATTAAATTCTGCTGATTTCCCTTTTCTGGAAGGAGGAGAGCATGCCAGGAAACCTTAGAGGTTCTATAATCGTATGCATCATCAAGAAAGATGATTGGTCTAACTCTGATAACTACATCAGAATTTTCCTGCATAGGGAAATTCCTCCTCAGCTGGCTTCCCACTGTGGCTAAAGACCTCCATCCAGAATTACAATGTGGATTCTGCCCTGTAAGGGGCACAGTGGACATAGAATGGAATGGAATGGACAAAATAGAATAAATTAGATTAGATCCCTCGCAGTGCCAGAGACCTGGGTTCGATTCCTGCCTCAGGCAACTGTCTGTGTGGAGTTTGCACATTCTCCCCGTATCTGCATGGGTTTCCTCCGGATTCTTCCCACAATTCAAAGGTGTGCAGGTCAGGTGAGTTGGCCGTGCTAAATTGCCCATAGTGTTACATATATTAGTAAGGGGTAAATGTAGGGGAATCGGTCTAGGTGGGTTACTCTTCAAAGGGTCAGTGTGGACCTGCTGGGCAGAAGGGCCTGTTTCCATACTGGAGAGAATTGAATCTAATGTAAGTGGAAGCAAAAACTTAGAGGGGAAAATAAAGCCAGGAAAGAAGAAACAAAAAGTTGACGGAGTGGATGAGCCCTGGGCTCTAGAGCTGGGATGCTGCTTAATCTGTCACCACGACAGACACTCCATAACAGCAAAAGAAATAATAATAAAAGTAGGCCATCTGGCCCTTCGAGCCTGGTCTGCCATTCAATAGGATGTGATCATCACCAATTGACAACTGTAAAAGGAGTGTGGAAAAAAGCACCAATCCTTTTACATGGTATTCTTTGACCTCATAAAGATTCAACACTGTTAACTGACAGGGATGATGGAGAGTCCTCCTACATTTTGGCTGCCCCAAAGGTTTGCCTCAACATTGAAATGCAAACCATGATCCTAAGTAACAAATCCACTGCAGACACAATTCACGTTGGTATCAGTATCAAGCAAGGTGTGTCATTGCGCAAATGCTCTTTTCATTCACCCTTGCTGAAATACTTCACTTCTTTCTCAGCAAGCTTCCCATTGTAGTTAACTGACAGAGAAAACAGCAATCTGGTCAACTTTCACTATCTGCTGGCCAGGTCCATAACTGTCTCTTCTTCAATCAATGAAGTATAGCATGCAAATGATACCTGCATCTGTGCACAATCAAAGACCAAGCTCCAAGCTAAGGTCAATGCTTTTAACAAACCTATGAAAGCTAAAAGCCGTAAGGAAAAGGTCCTCTATCAACTCAAAATGCCACATCGCAGTGCATCTACCTCCAGTTAACAAAAAACAGGATGAGGTCTTGATCAATGTGGAATACTTGGAATCTAATCTAATCTAATCTAATCTAATCTAATCTAATCTAATCTACTGTGAAGAAGGGCAAACATGGACAATAAGGTTCAGCACTGCCTACTGTGTCAACCCAATCTTCAGTCATCTGTAAACAACAGTGTTTGAATTCCAGGACCTCAGACAGCACTAAAATAGGGCGGCACTAAAATCTGTCCTCCTGTTTGGAGCTACAATGTCGACTATGTACAGCGGATCTCTTAAAAAAACTCTCAGCAGATACCATCAGTGCTGCACCTGCAAGGACCTGCAAATTCAAGTTCAGTGTTCTCGCTCAGGTCAACATCCCCAGCACTGAAGCATTGATTGGACTTGATTTGGTTTGGATGAACCACATCATCCACATGAGACTCCTGGACCCAACATTTTACTCACAGATTTGACATGGTGGGTAATTCCCAGGAAGGCAGAGATAAACTTCAAGAATACCCGCAAAGCCTTTTTAAAATGCAGAACATTTGTAAGAGTAATAAAAAGATGGGGTACTGGGCTAATGGTCGGATACTTGGTAGTGTGGATGAGCAGAATGATCTTAGTGTCCATGTACACAGATCTTTGAAAGTTGCCACCCAGGTAAATAGTGCGGTGAAGAAGGCATATGGCGTACTGGCTTTTATTGGTAGAGGAATTGAGTTCCGGAGTACTGAGGTAATGTTGCAGTTGTATAAGACTCTGGTTCGGCCGCATCTGGAGTATTGTGTGCAGTCTTGGTCGCCATACTATAGGAAGGATGAGGAGGCACTGGAACGGGTGCAGAGGAGGTTTACCAGGATATTGCCTGGTATGGTAGGAAGATCGTATGAGGAAAGACTGAGACACTTGGGGCTGTTTTCATTAGAGAAAAGAAGGTTTAGGGGTGACTTGATAGAGGTGTATAAGATGATTAGGGGTTTAGATAGGGTCGACAGTGAGAATCTTTTTCCACGTATGGAGTCAGCTATTACAAGGGGGCATAGCTTTAAATTAAGGGGGGGTAGGTATAGGACAGATGTTAGGGGTAGATTCTTTACTCAGCGAGTCGTGAGTTCATGGAATGCCCTGCCAGTAGCAGTGGTGGACTCTCCCTCATTATGGGCATTATGGGCATTGGATAGGCATATGGAGGATAGTGGGCTAGTGTAGGTTAGGTGGGCTTGGATCGGCGCAACATCGAGGGCTGAAGGGCCTGTACTGCACTGTATTCTTCTATGTTCTATGTTCTATGTTCTAACATTTCCAACTCCAACTCTGACACCCTGGTCCAAGACAGCTCAAATTTAAGGGAAGCATCCAGGTAGGATCTGTATACCTATAGTCTCATCACCAACAGTAAGCTGAAGTCAAGCATCAACAGAAAAAGGAGTGAGTGGTAGTGAAGACATCCCATTTTCCCATTCCTCAAACTACCAACCGGCCCACATGTGATAGATGTTAGGCCATGGATTGGTTTCTTTTATTATCTGAGAAGACATTTTTCATGTGAAAACAGGTAATCCTTGACTGTGAGGGACTGTCTAAAGCAAAGAATGGTAAAACTTACCATATTGTTGTAAAAGCCCATTTTGGTTCACTCATGTTTTTCAGCGATGGAAATCAGCCTTTTTGTCTGATCTGGCATATTGTACATATAAATGTGATTCCATACCACAGCACTGGTAGTGATCTTAACTGCTCAAGGTGTTTCATCACCAACTTATCAAAGGCAATTAGCTATGGGCAATAAAAACGTCTCACAAATTAATAATAAAAAAAACTTTCCTATCCAAGTTTAGATGAATAAAGAAATTTAGGGTGATGGACATTGTGGCATTAGATGCTTGCATCTTTTGGAGGTAACTCAAACCAATGTTAACTATGGTACGTCTTAAAAAGATGAGATGTATTTGTCCTGTGACTTCTAATCAGTCTGAGGTAGCAGGCTGTCATAAGAAGCTGCCATATTTAGATTCCAAAGAACTCTATCTAGAAATAATTTGATCTTCAATAAAGTACCTAAATAATTGTTTCACCAGTCTTTGTATTTATATCTCAGAAAAGAATAAAACAGTAGCTGCTTTCATTCCCTCGGGCATAGCCTGAGAATTAAGGCCAGCAAGAAGAAGGTCTTATTTTAAGAGGATAAAATATACAAGTGCAAAATCATTCAGTGTGTCCTGAAGGACAATTTCACCAAAATATTCAGGGAGACTGGCCTTCCACTTGTGCACTCTGATGGAGCCGCAACAGGACACGCGGCCAAAGATAGCTGCCTTTCCTGTAACTCATCTGCTGCTATCTGCTCAGCTCCCCCTTGCTGCTAGTTTTCCTCTTTCACCTCCTTTTCATCAGTCCAGAGCACTGCAGCCTTGACAGAACCCATTATGGACGTCTCCCTTGTCAACAACAAAGTCACAAAATCATTATATGAAGTCAAGTGCTATAAGGAAACTAATGTACAATGAACTGAATCACTTGAGATTGCAGAAGCTTTCATGTGGGAAGTGAAGTACCAAAATAAATAATCTGCTGATCACAGCTCCACTTCACTGGTGCTCTAGCCAACTCTCAGGATAGCAGTGTTGGAGTATTTAAATTCAATTTGTGGTCCTTATTGATTCACAGGACCACAGTTCAAATATTGATTACTAAATGATTCTCCTGCCTCTCCATAACTAATGTGCTGATAGCAGCCATGAACGTTTCATTTGTGTCATTGAATTGAAATAGGCTGGGTAATGTTTGCATTCACTTTTGATCATTGGGGAATGAATATTGAGGCCTGTTTTATTGCAGGTTTGGAACAAGGCTGCCAATGTAGATCAGTGCGCACAGGGATAATGGGTGGAGGGGACTTGTTACAAGGTAGGACACAGTTTGAGCACAAGGTTATGGAGAGTGGAGGATGGGAGGTGGTATCAGGAAAACATTGGAATAATTGACTCCAGAGGTAACGAAGTCAAGGATGAGAGTTTCATTGGAAGTTAAGCTGAGGCAGGGGCAGAGTAGGGGTCATGTTACAGAAATGGCAGTGGGCAGACATTGTGAAAATGTGGATTTACTAGAACTACAGGGGAGCAGATTTAGGACTGAGCTGAGGAGGAAATTGTTCATGCAAAAGCTCATGAATCTATGGAATTCCCTGCCCAGTGAAGCAATTGAGGCTAGCTCACTGAATGGTTTAAGGCAAAGACAGATAGATTTTCGAACAGCAAAGGAATTAAGGGTTATGGCGAGTAAGTGGAGCTGAGTCCATAAAATTATCAGCTATGATTTCACTGAATGGCAGAGCAGACTCGAAAGGCTAGATGCCCTACTCTTGCTCCTATTTCTTATGGTCTTATGTGCTTGGAATGTCATCTTGAGATCAAATCTCACACCAAAATTGTGAATTATCTGGTTTACTAGTTGATGAGGTGAGGGAAGGTAACAAAGGCCAGGGAACTGATTTTGAGAAGGACATTTTTCAAAACTTAATGGAAGAAAATTTCTAATTACTTGGAACGGATGTTGGATAAACTACACAATGAATTTGTCACAGTGGAAAGATGGTGGTGAAGGGCAGTTAGTTCTTGTCAGTACATGTCAGTACATGAATGGAAAGTGATGGACATTTAGATAACGTCAATGAGAAGTTGAGTGTGCCAAAGTTACATCCTTAGCAACTCCAGGGGCAACAGTGCAGGAGTGGGAAGAGAGGCCATTACAGATAGGGTGGTGTGGTGTTTCAGTGGTTAGCACTGCTGTCTCACAGCACCAGGGTTTGATTCCTGCCTCAGGTGACTGTCTGTGTGAAGTTTGCACATTCTCGTTGTGTCTGCATGGGTTTCCTCCCACAGTACAAAGATGCGCAGGTCAGGTGAATTGGCCATGCTAAATTGGTCATAGTAATTACTCAGGGTAAATGTAAGAGTATGAATCTGGGTGGGTTACTCTTTGGAGGGTCGGTGTAGACCTTTGGGCCCAAATGGTCTGTTTCCACATGGAGGAAATTAAGATGATTCTCTGCTTACGATTGATAAGATAAGAATGGAATCACGTGAGCACAGTCTCATTCTGTAAAACATTGGAAGATGGTAGTGTGGGCAACTATATCAAAAACTGGAGTAAGTTGTGAAGGAGAAGGAGAGATCACAGAACCTCAGGAGTGTTGCTGTACAGAAGGAGGGCCTTTGGCCCATCATTTCAGCAAACAACTGTCTAAATAACTGTTGTTCTTCTGTCTATTCCCTCATACCTTTCTGCATTATTTAAGCCAAAACAATTAGCCAGTGCCTTTGGAATATCTCGAGCATACTTCCAGACAAACCCAAACCACTTATTATGTTAAAAAGACTTTTCCTCCCATCACATTTGTTTCTTCTGTGAATCACTAAAACCTGTACTCTCTCATGATTGATCCTTTTACGATTGGTTCGTGCTTCTCCCTATCTGCTCTATCAAACAGACTGCCTCTGAGCTTTCTTTTCTCCAAAGAGCACAATCTCTCCAACCGATCTCATAACTGAGGTTTCTCATCCCTGGAACCGTTCTTATAAATCTCTTCCGCAGTTTTCGCAATGCATTCACATCCTTCCTATGGTGTTGTACCCAGAACTGCACACAATATCCTAGCTGAGGTCTAACAAATATTACACAATTTCAGCAACATCTCCTTGCTCTTGATCTCTATGTCCCTAATAATAAAACCTAGGAGACTATCCTTTATTAAATGCTCTCTCCACCTGTTTTGCACCCTCAATAATCTGTACACTTGTACACCCAAGTTCTTGTGCTGCTGCACTCCCTTTAGAATTAGATTCCTTATTCTATACATTTTGTCCATGTTCTCTTTACCAAAATTCATCCCCTCATATTTCTTTCCATTGAACTTTACCTGTCCCCTATCCATCTACTCTACCAAGTTGTCTATGTCTTTTTTGAAGTTTCACACTGTCCTCTCCAAAGTTTTTTTTAAAGTTTTGTCTCAACCGCAAGCTTTGAAATTGCCCATTGCACACCAAGATCCAGATCATTAATATGTTTCTGACTCCTGGAAACTTTGTTACAAATATTCCACTAACTCAAAAAAGCCCCTTGATCTCTGTTTCCTATCAGTCAGCCAATATTATATCCAGCTATAAAAATATAGAATGCTATTTTGGACTGTTTTGGTACTGTGGCAGGATTGGAAACATGACTGGAGTTCTGGAAAGAGTGAGAGTGCATTTTTAGAAGTTATTGGATCTTCAGCCTAGATTCTCATTTAAATAATTGATTGGCACTGTGGAAGATGAGTGTTACGTGTATTCATTAGAAACTGACTTAACCAAGTTATTTTCTTTTAGACTAAATAAAAGCCATTTTATCAAAGCAGACTACAGCTGTATGTTCTTGATGCAACTTTGCCCCCTGTCAAACCATCCAGTTCTATACTGCTTTACATTAGAATGATTGCTATCATCGATTCCTGTTTCAAAATTTTAATAGAAATTGTTTCTGAGGACAGGGCACAGGACCTGATTTATCTTCACAGGTGCTGCCAGACTTGCTGAGCTTTTCTGTTTTGTTCCTATATTTTGTTTTATGCTTTATTTAAGAGATTACTGCAGTATATGGCAAATGGTTTTTGCAGAAAGTCAAAACTAATTAGCAGGAAAAGACCAACTTGTTGATCAAGGCTAGTTCACGATCATTATGCTGAAGTATCCCAATCAGACACTTTCCCCTTCCTTTATCCACATTTACAACTCTAGTCCTGCCCCACACCCCACCAAATACCTTGGCAGCTATGTAATCTCCTCAGAGAGTGGAATACAGAATATAACATTAGTGAAGAAAGAAAAAGGAGTCTAGAACATTCAACTTCCCCTTTATACCTCCAACTCCCTCGACCTCCCACCTCATTCCTGAATGACTCCAGGAGATCACAGGATATTTTTATTGGAAACACACCCAGTGTATGTGATGGGATTCTGTCACAACCAAGAACCAGTCCAGTTCCATTTAAAGGTCTGCAGAATATCAGTACCCCCCACACAAGCTGATCATGCATTCCAAAAGCAACAATCTCCAGATCATGGCAATAAATAACAGTGCAAAATATTACACACTATCATATCTCATATAGGCAATGAACAGAAGGAGCAATAGAAATTGTTCCAGATATAACAACATGAGCTGGATTTCTTCACAAAAGACCAGTAATTATTGCAAAATGTTACATTAAATTTATCTTTGCAAAATAAGTTGAATGCCAATTTTAAAGCAAACCATAGTCTGAATGGGATCTTACAACGTAGATCATAGGTAAATATTCCAAACTAATGACAGAAGGAATTTCAGCTCAGAAAAAGTGTTAAAAGCAATTTCTATCACAAGTTTGAAACAGGAAAAGATGATGGCAATCATTCTAATGTAAAGCAGCATAGAACTGGATGGTTTGACAGGGGGGCAAAGTTGCATCAAGAACATGCAGCTGCAGTCTGCTTTGATAAAATGGTTGAAGGTGACAGGAGTAGAAAAGCATGAAATAGAAATTGAAAGAGACAAAAAAAACAGCTGAAAAATTTAGATAGGTATATAAATAGACATGGATAAATGTGGCGATTAAAGCGTGACCAACAACTCAGCTGTGAGTGAATGCTGCCACTCTGTGCTGCAATTCTACATATGAATTGTTACTACCTGTCAAAGGAAGGTATTATGCAACTAAACAGCTGTCACCATGGGATGGGGATACTTAACAAGGAAGGGCCTGCAAGACAACAACAACATTTTGCATTTATATAATGCTTTTAATGAGACAAAGCATTCCAAGTGCGTCACATGAACGCAAATATTTTTAATAAACTGATTTTAAGCAAAAATAGGAAGAGGCTATGAGGGCAAAACCCCGTTTGAACAAAGATTTTAAAGGACATTCAAAGGAGGAGATGTGGAAGATGAAGGGATTTCATAGAATCACAGAATCCCTACAATGTGGAAGCAGGCTATTCAGCCCGTTGAGTTCACACTGACCCTCTGAAGAGTATCCCTTCCACATCCATGCCTATAACCTATCTCTGTAACCCTCATCCACAAAGCCTGCACATTCCTGGACACTATGGGCAATTTAGTAAGGGTAATCCACCAAAGCCTGCACATTCCTGGACACTATGGGTAATTTAGTAAGGGTAATCCACCAAAGCCTGCGCATCTTTAGACATTGGGGGACCAAATTCCAGACCTACATTGTTACTCATTCACAGGATGTGAACTTTGCTGGGCAGGCCAGTACCTATTGGCCAGAAGACAGCTGAGAATCAACCACATTGCTGGAATGTGAGTCTGGAATTAGAGTAAGGATGGCAGATTCTTCCCCAAAAGGGGACTTTTGTGAACCAGATTTTTTTTTCCTGACAATGTTTTCATGGTCATCAGTGGACTCTGAATTGACAATGCTTATTGAATTCAAGTTTCACCATGTGCAGGGTGGGACATGAAATCTGGGTGCATCGGACATTACCAGGGTCAGTCCAGTAATAATATCATGAGGCCATCACTTAGACTCGAGACTGCTAAAGTTACGGCAACAAATGATGTGGTGAAGCAAGTCCAGGATGGTCAAAATGCCAACATTGGAAAACAATACAAAGATTGGAGAATTCTTGGTTTCTGTTCATGTGACCTTCCCAGTGAATTGGCAGGTAGCAAATGTAAATGGGTTAGGGTGAACTGACATCCTTATCTTGCTGGAATAGTCCCAATCTTTCATTAAAGTCACAGTGTCCAAACAGTGCCTTTAGAGTCATTGAAATATCTCAGTTTTCACCCTTTTCTTCTTTGTTAAATATAGACTAGGCCGCGGGGGAGGTGGGGGGGGGAGGTGGAGAAAGGGGGGGGGGGGGGGGGGGGGGGGGGGGGGGGGAGGTGGAGGTCAGTGTGAAATTTCATCATTCCTCCTCTAAACATCCATCGCACTGAATTGAATGCAGTAGACCTTTTTTTTTTGCTTAACTACTCCCTTAACATTTTCATGGGAGTTGCCACTACCTTTTTGACACTGATGGCTTGATAATGACTGATGCTTTCTACGTGGTCTACAGAGTAAAGTTGTCATCCGTACAGAACATATTCTGGTCATCACATGACCTCCTACCTTTAACTGCCTCTCCCTATACTCCAGCCATTAACTAGCCACCATCTCAATTACTATAGAGCCTCACCTTCTCATGGCTTTTCAATCTGTTGCAACATTTAAAAGGCATTTGGATGGATATACATGAATGGGAAGGGTTTGGAGGGATATGGATGTTGGAAGGTGGGACTAGATTGGGTTGGGATATCTGGTCGGCATGGGCAGGTTGGATTGAAGGGTTTGTTTCCATACTGTACATCTCTATGACTCTATGAGTCTATGGCAGGAGTGCAAAATAGAACATCTGGCCACCAGAAACATGAAAATTGAAGAAAGAGTTAATGAAAAACTGATGTTTAGTTAACCTGACATTAGTTGTCAGGAAAATGTTAGTATTAAGGCTTTGGCAGCACCACACTTAGAAAACCATTATGGGCGGCACAGTGGCACAGGTGGTTAGCACTGCTGCCTCACAGTGCCAGAGACCCAGGTTCAATTCCCATCTGAGGCGACTCTCTGTGTGGAGTTTGCACATTCTCCCCGTGTCTGCGTGGGTTTCCTCCGGGTGCTCCGGTTTCCTCCTACAGTCCACAAATGTGCAGGTTAGGCGAATTGGCCATGCTAAATTGCCCATAGTATTAGGTGAAGAGGTAAATGTAGGGTAATGGGTCTGGGTGGGCTGCGCTTCGGCAGGTCAGTGTGGACTTTTTGGGCCGAAGGACCTATTTCCACACTGTAAGTAACCTAATCTAGAGTGAATGCAGATTAATGAAAGAAAAATTGTGTTTGACAAATTTATAAAGAATTTTGTGTATGTAATGTAGAGAATAAATAAAAGAGAGCCAGTAGATGGAAGGTACTTGGATTTTCAAAAGTCTTTCAATGAAACACCATATAAAATATTGTGACAGAGTTAAGGGTTTTCAGGTAACATATTAATGTGAATAGGGAATTGCTTAAAGGATAGAACCAGACTATAGAAAGTAAAATACAGTTTTCTGGATGGGCGTTATTCTTAGTGGAATGCGGCAAGATTACGGATGGGGCTTCAGCGATTTAAATTCTAAGTTAATGACTTAATGAAGCGACTGACCATAATGTATCCATGTCAACTGATGATATAAAGCTGCACTGAAAAGTCAACGATGAAGAGAACTCATCAGTTGGCAATATTTTCCCAGTCCCACAGAAATGCACTTCAAAGCAGGACTGCAAACAAAATTAAGAAGGCATACACTGGTCATCTCCAACAGATCAGTGATGGTACTAACTGTGGGTTCTGTCCAGTACCAGCTACCCACCCAGCAATGGTGGTCATGTGGGTACTTAATTCTACCCATTTGGGGAGGTAGAAAGAAAATAGAGAACTCGCCATTGGTAATCTCTCACTGTCAAGTCTAATTGGCCACCAAGGGAATTCCGTGTCACTGCTCATGTGGGTCCTTATGAGGTTGATGAGCCTGATCCAAGAAACACATTTCCAACCACACATTGGGCAGGAGTTTCTGGGAGATGGAATTGGGTCTTTTGGGAGCTTTGGTTCCAGCTCTCTGGTTGCTTTTCCATACTTGTTCTTATTGCCAGGTGTTCTTAAAGAATGGTGTCCCTTCACAGGATCTTCCTTCAAATCGCTTTTTTTCTATATGAGAGTCTCCCACATGTTGCTTTTAATGTTGCATTTCTTGAGGGAAGCCAGTAGATTGTCTTTAAATTGCTTATTTAGTCCTCCTCTCATTGTAGTGCCTTCTTGAGCTGACTGAAGAAGATCTGTTTTGGTCATCAGAACTCAGGAATGATGACGATAAACTAGAGAATAACGTTGGTATGATGACAGTCCACACTGTCTCTTTTCTTGAAGATGGTCATGGCGATGGAATCCCTGAGATTAGCCAGGATTTCCTATTTGTCCCAGATATTCAGCAACCATTGATGGAGATGGAGGGTAAGCTCTGCTCCTTCAAGCTTGGAAATCTTTGCTCGATTCCCGACTAATCCCTGCAGCTTTACCATTCTTCATGCATCTAACAAAGACTTCAAATTCTGCCACAGGAAGGTAAGAGCTCAAGGTCATCTTTGATTAGGAGTTGGGATTTCCTCAAACATGTCCTCATTGACATTTATTTCACAGTTTAGGAGATTTTTGAAATGAAGGCTGATGTTTTCTCCATCTCCCAAAAGGATTCATCTTTATACCAATTTGATGCCAAGGGCAGTGGGTCTGTATATTGCCTTGCAGGCATTGAACAAACTACAGGTTTTATGCTTGTCAGCAAGGAGTTTCAGCTTGTTAGCTTTCTCAATCCACCTTTGGTTCTTGATTTCTCTAATTCTTCTTTGTAACTCTGTCACTGTTGTTTGATGAGTTCTCCTCTCTGCCTCACTGCTGATGTTGTTTTGCCAGGTACAAAGAGCTTTCCTCCTCTTGTCAATGAGGTCTTGGGTGAAGTGGTCATTCTTATTGAACCAGTCTTGGTGTTTCCTGGTCTTGTAGCCAATGGTTTCTTTTCAGCATGAGATGATGGCTGTCTTCAGTTCTTTCTAGATTTCCTCCACTCCATTAAAATGAACTCTTTGGAGATTTTTGGTGAAGTCATTGTTAGAGATTTACTCATCTGCTTGGCTCTTGAAGCAGGGAATAATAAGTTGTTTAGCCTGACATCTGTACTGGGGAAAACATTAGAGTCCATTCTGGATATAGGTTTGCTCGCTGAGCTGAAAGGTTCACTTCATCACCCTACTTGGTAACATCTTCAGTGAGCCTCCAGGCGAAGCACTGCTGATGGTCCCTGCTTTCTATTTATATGTTTGGGTTTCTTTGGGCTGGTGATGTCATTTCCTGTGGTGATGTAATTCCCTAGTTTTTTTCTCAGGGGGTGGTAGATTCGGTCCAGCTTGATGAGTTTGTTGATAGAGTTCCAGTTGGAATGCCATGCTTCTAGGAATTCTTGTGCGTGTCTCTGTTTGGCTTATCCTAGGATGGATGTGTTGTCCCAGTCGAGGTTGTGTCCTTCCTTATCTGTATGTAAGGATACTAGTGAGAGAGGATCATGTCATTTTGTAGCTAGTTGATGTTCATGTATCCTGGTGGCTAGTTTTCTGCCTGTTTGTTCAATGTAGTCTTTGTTACAGTCCTTGTACAGTATTTTGTAAATGGCATTAGTTTTGCTTGTTGTCTTTCAAGCTCATTACCTGTTGTTTTAGTGTGTTGGTGTGTTTGTAGGCCACCGTGATGCCAAGGGGTCTGTGTAGTCTGGCAGTCATTTCCGAGATGTCTTTGATGTAGGGGAGAGTGGCTACAGTTACTGGACGTGTTTTGTCTGCATGGAACTAAATGTGTAGAGATTGGATTAAGTATACAACCTGCAGAAAACTATTAGAATGTTTATAAATGACGCCTGTTATTAAACAAAGTGTAACGTGGTTATAAATAGCCGTAACTCAAGGAGGCAGATCAAATTAGAAGATTACACAAAATTTATGAGATTATAGAGAAAAGAAATAAGATTAAACTAAAGATGCAGAATATTAAGCCAATCAACATAAAGGAGGATGAGTGTATCAGCATTAATATATGGCTACACATTGAACTAACATTTGGAAGCAAGACATAAAATATTTG
Organism: Chiloscyllium plagiosum; assembly: GCF_004010195.1. Classification (NCBI taxonomy): domain Eukaryota; kingdom Metazoa; phylum Chordata; class Chondrichthyes; order Orectolobiformes; family Hemiscylliidae; genus Chiloscyllium; species Chiloscyllium plagiosum. Next base: position 5,091,141 of record NC_057715.1, on the reverse strand, counting down.
AGAATATGAAAGACAATTAATTTACTATTAAATTTGCAAAATGAAAATAGACTACAAAACAGTATTGCAGCAAGAATATTTACAAATTACTAACAAAAATGATTATGCTGAAATCTCAAGAGGCTGAACTCAGTAACTATTGAAATGAAAAACAGGCTGCAACCAGACTTAAAAGCTGGGAGCAGAATTTATTAAAGTGACAAGTTAAGAACAGAGAAGCAAAATTAAAGCAAACATCTTAAGACAAGAGAAATCATATAGACAAGCGCCTGCAGCAGGAGTCTCTTCCAGACAGGAACGTTTAGAAGTCAAGCAGGTGAGTTGAATGAAATTATTTCAAATGTAATTGTTCAGTGTTCAAAAAGTCTGCAGAAAGCTTTAGTAAAAATCAACTCTGAAATTGTGCATTTACTCTGCAATTACGTTTGCCCAATTAAACACTGATTTTTTTATATCTATTTAACTTTTACAAGGAAAATTGTGTTTTCATCTGATAACTACAGCTCTCTCCAAACCATTGGTTCTGTCTCCATCTTTCTCATTTCATATGAATACATTAGAGATTTGACTTTATGCCAGGCATGCAATTTAGCTCAGAAGAAACACTGATCAGAGAACGGCGTGCCTCTGATTTTATTCTTATTAACTATAATAACTGGAAAATTGTTGCTTCGACTGGCATGCCTGATTCAATGTCAGCATGACTCAGAATATGCAACTTATTTGCTTATACTGATGTACTGTTCGACATCTGCTTCATCATTATGTGTCAGCTTAGACATGTTATTCCACCTCTGGAGGAGGATTCACAACTGAATCTGTTAATCTTTAAAAGGATGTAGTTTACAACTAGGCTTACTGGGCACCAGTTAGCAGCAGGAATCTTGCATCAGTTCATTCAATGAAATCCATGGACATTAAAATGAACTGAAATTCTCCCCACCATTGGCCCAGTTAATATGAATCAGCTATAAATCTAGAACAGTTCTGATCTGTGTGACTCTGTACCGCAGAGCATAATATATTGTTCTATAAAATGCACAGTGTGGAAACAGAATAATCAGTCTATTTCAGTGTTTATTTGGTGTCCACAAGCTTCCTTCACTCACCATGCCACTGCCCCCATTGTTCCACACATTGTCCCCTCATTCACACACTTTATCAAACCTTATCAACAAATCTTTTTGTTCATTTTCTGTGTTCAGCTTGCCGACATGCAACCATTTTATTTGCCTCAGCAACTACTCCCTTTGGTAAAAGTATCACTTTTTAAACATTCTCTTGGCGATTGGTCCTCCTGAATTACCTCTTATTAATTAGGAATCGGTTTATATTTATGGTCCCTGATTGTCATCCATCCTGCAACCAGAAACATTTTCTCTTTATTGATTGGATTAAACACTTCTACTAGAAAAAAACTCGCATCTTTTATGATCGCATGATATTGCATAACACAGTGAAGCCAATGAGATGCTTTAGAAATGTTGCCACTGTTATTATGTAGAAAGCATGATGGCTAATTTACACATTCTTGGGATTTGTGCATCTGCCTCATTTAGACTCTTATTTAAAAATGTTCCTTTTTTCCCCATATTTATATGGGGAAACTGCTGCACCTCACACTTAACTAACTTGAAATTTATTTGTTAGTTACAAGCCTATTTTGCAAATTTATTGATACTTTCTTGTATTTTGTCACAGCCCGTCTTAGTGTAAACTATGCCCCCAACTTCATCAGCAAAATTCAAAAGGTTTATTCAAATAGTGACCAATTGCAGACATCATCTTGGTACTGTTCATTTCACCCTTTGTTGATCCCAATTGCAACACCAGACACCTCCTCACTTTAAACTCTTTTGTAGTGAGATTGCTATCCATTCTGACACTTTCCTTTGACTGCATCCATTATACAATACAACTCAATTCAAAACAGTCCCTTTGGCCCACCAAGCCTGTGACAATTCTAATCCCTGTTTCGATGCTTATGTTTTGACCTTAGTTTGGGAATGTTAAGCACTGCCTTATCAAAGGCCTTTTGAAAATTAAAAGGCTATATTTTGATTTAAACCAATGCAAAGCCTCATGGTATCATAATTTACTGATTGTGATAAACGTGTCCTCAAAATCACATTTCCATTAATTTATGAAAAACAGTTTTCCTATTAATTTAAGAATAGATTTCAGATTATGTTTTTTTAAATACTAAGTTGCCTTATTTATATTACGAAAACAGTAATTATTACTTAATTTACTGATGTCATATTAAGTGCATTCAAAGAGGTCAAATTGCTCATTTACAGATTAGAACCTTAAGTTCTGTTGTCTGTCTCCATCACTAAATGCATTCATTTAAGTATGTACTCAGGTTCAAGTTAAGAAAAGTCTGTTATCATTTATTTGCAACAATACTGTGGTGAATTAGATTAAATGTAGCACTTATAAATTACACAGTATCATGAAGAACAAGTGAAATTTTTCAGTAGTTTTTCTTTTAACTTTTCTTGTATCTTAAATACTTACAATGTGCAGGCTGGAAATTTAATTGACTTATTTTTAGAGGCACAAAATTCATGATTCATGATGTGATTGCCGACTGAGATGGAGAACTCTGGCATTCTCATTTAATTTGCATAATACACTGTCTGGCCAAGCAAGTCCACTACTGTCCAAGCTGCCTGCACCATCTGCACATTGTGGGAGTGGGTTAGAGACCATATTAGCAGCTAACCATGTTGTGCAGCTAATCTGCTTTTCCTAAAAGGAAGCTGCCCTTTTAAAAAAAAGGATCCAATCTAAAATATTGCAATGCAAATTCTTCCAAAGTAAAAGCTCGATCAAATGGTTATTTCGTTTCTCGGAACTAGATTAATTTAGGATGTTTTGGAAGTCTGGTCAGCATAGACGAGTTGGATCGAAGGGTTTGTTTAGTGCTGTACAACTCTATGACTTGTGCATGCAGTGCTGAAGGATCATATACACTTCAATCTAGTCATCTCTAGCTCTTCCAAACTCCAATGGAAACAAGCGCAGTCTGTCCAATGTTTCTTCAAAGGACAGAATCCTCATTCCAGGCATCAATCTAGTAAACCTCTTCTGAGCTGCCTCCATCACATTTTGTTCACCCTTAAATAAAGAGGCCAAAAATGTATGTAGCATTTGAGATATTATCTTATCCAAGCCTTATATAAGGTTAGTATTCCATTAGCTTTCTCAATTATTCATCCAAGCATACAAACTTCATGCACTAAGACTACCCTACACCTTGGAATTTTGCAGCTGTTGTCCAGTCAAGTCATATTCTGCTTTTATATTAGAATATACAACATAGAACATTGAACAGTACAACACAGTACAGGTCCTTTGGCCCTCGATGTTGTGCTGACATTTTATCCTACTCAAAGATCAAACTAACCTACATATTCTTCATTTTACTATCATCCATGTGCCTATCCAAGAGTCGCTTAACTGTCCCTAGTGTACCTAGCTCTACTACCACTGCTGGCAGTGCATTCGACACACCCACCACACTCTGTGTAAAGAACCCTCCTCTGCCATCTCCCCTAAACCTTTCTCCAATCACTTTAAAATTATGCCCCTTCAGATAACCATTTCCACCCTGGGAAAAAGTCTCTGGCTACCACTCTATCTATGCCTTTCATCATCTTGTACATCTCTATCAAGTCACCTCTCATCCTTCTTCACTCCTTCAACCTTTCTTCATAAGACGTGCTCTCAAGTCCAGGCAGCATCCTATGAAATCTCCTGTGCACTGTCTCTAAATCTTCCACATCCTTCCTATAATGAGGCAACCAGAACTGAACACAGTATTCCAAGTGTGGTTTAACCAAGGGCTCTGTAGAATTGCAGCATAACCTCATGCCTCTTAAACTGATTCCTTCTGCTAATGAAAGCCAGCATAGCATATACCTTCTTAACAACCCTATCAACTTGAGTGGCAACTTTAAGGGATCTATAGAGTGGACTCCAAGATCCCTCTGTTCCTCCACACCACCAAGAATCCTCCTTTTAACCCTGTATTCTGCATTCAAATTCAACCTTCCAAAGTAAGTCACTTCACACTTTTCCAGGTTGAACTCCATCTGCCAATTCTCAGCCCGATTCTACATCCTGTCAATGTCCTGTTGCAACCTACAACAGCCCTCCACACTATCCACAACTCCACCAACCTTTGTGTCATTGATAAAATTACTAACCCATACTTTCATTTCCTCATCCAAGTCATTTATAAAATTCACAAAGAGCAGAGATCCCAGAACAGATCCCTGTGGAATATCACTGATCACTGAGCTCCAGGCTAAATGCTTTCCATCTACTACCACCCTCTGTCTTTTCAAGGCCAGCCAATTCTGTATCCAGATAGCCAATTTTCCCTGTATCCCATGCCTCTGAATGAGCCTACCATGGGGAACCTCATCAAACGCCTTGCAAGAATCCATGTACACCAAATCTACTGCTTTACCTTCATCAATGTGTTTTGTCACATCCTCAAAGAATACAATAAGTTTTGTGAGACATGACCTGCCCCTCAGAAAGCCATGCTGACTATCTCTAATCAAAGTGTACTTATCTGAACAATAATAAATCCTGTCACTCAGAATCCTCTCCAACAATTTGTCCACCACTGATGTAAGACTGACAGATCTATTATTCCCAGAGTTATCCCTATTCCCTTTCTTGAACAAGGGAGTAACATTTGCCACCCTCCAATCATCTGGTGCTATTCCAGAGGACAGTGAGGATGCAAAGATCATTGACAAAGGCACAGCAATCTCTTCCCTTGGTTCTTGTAGTAACCTTGGTTATATCCCATCTGGCCCAGGGATTTACCTATCCTCATGTTTTTCAAATTTTCCAGCATATCCTCCTTATTAACATCAACCTGTTTGAGTGTATTGGCCTGTTTCGTGGAGTCCTCACAAATGACAAGGCAACTCTCACTGTGAATACTGAAGCAAAGTATTCATTAGGGATCTCCTCTACCTCCTCTAAATCCAGACACAAGTTCCCTCAACTATCCCTGATCGGCCCTACCGTCACTCTGGCCAGCCTCTTGTTCCTCACGTAAGTGTAGATTGCCTTGGGGTTTTCCTTTATCCTACCGGCAAAGTTTTATCATGCCCCCTTCTAGGTCTCCTAAGTCCTTTCTTCTGTTCCTTCCTGGCTACCTTGCAACCATCTAGAGCCCCATCTGATCCTTGTTTCCTCAACTTTATGTAAGCTTCCTTCCTCCTCTTGACTAGATGTTCCATATCTTTTGTCATCCAAGGTCCCTTCCCCCAATCATCCCTTCCTTACTTCAGTGGACAAACCTATCCAGCGCTCACAGCAAGTGCTCCGTGAACAATCTCTACATTTCTGTTGTTCATTTCCCTGAGAATATCTATTCCCAATTAATGCTTCACAGTTCCTGCCTAATAGCATTGTAATCACCTTTCCCCCAATTAAATATTTTCCCATTCCATCTGCTCCTATCTTACTCCATATAGTAAAGGTCAGGGACTTGTGATCATGATCGCCTGAATGCTCTCCCACCGAGAGATGTGACGCCTGAGCTGGTTTGTCACCAAGCAACAAATTCAATACGGCCTCCCCTGTAGTCGGCCTATCTACATATTGAGTCAGGAACCCTTCCTGAACACACCTAACAAAATCTGCTCCATCCAAACTATTTGCATAAAGGAGGTTCCAATCAATATTAGGGAAGTTGAAGTCCCTGATAACAAAAACCCTATTTCTTCTGCACCTTTCCAAAATTTGTCTCCCAATCAGCTCCTCCATGTCTCTGTTGCTATTGGGGGATGCATAGAAAACTCCCAATAGAATGACTACTCCTTTCCTGTTTCTGACTTCCACCCATAATGACTCCATAGACAAACCCTCCTCGATGACCTCCCTTTCTGCAGCTGTGATACTATCCCTACCTCTTATTCCATTGCAATATCTAAACTCCAGAACATCCAACAACCACTCCTGCCATTGTGATGTTCGCAACATCTTAGCTCCAAGTATTGATCCATGCTCTAAGTTCCATCACCCTTATTCACTTCTTGAATTAAACCAGACACACCTCAACCCATCACACTGACTGAAACTTTCCCCTATCAACTATCTATTCTTCCTCACAGACTCTCTGCATGCTGTAGCTGCCTGTTCATCAGATAACTGTCTCTGATCCGTAGCTCCAGTTCCCGTCCCCCTGCCGAACGTCTTCCAGGCTCTCCGATGCCCTCCACCTCCTCCATGACTTTCAGTTTCGCTCGCCCTCAATGCCTCAACTTCAGCATTGACATCCAGTCCTTGTACACATCCATCCACCATGACAAAAGCCTCCAAGCCTTGCATTTCTTCCTCTCTTGCTAACCGAACCAGTACCCTTTCACTGACATTCTCATTTGAATGACTGAACTGGTCCTCACCCTCAATAATTTCTCCTTCGAATCTTCCCATTTCCTTCAGACCAAAGGAGTAGCCATGGGCACCCACATGGGTCCCAGCTAAGCCTGCCTCTTCATCGAGTACGTGGAACAGTCCATCTTCCGCTGTTACACTGGCACCCATTCCCCATCTTCTCCTCCACTACATTGATAACTGTATCGGCACCACCTCATGCTCCCACAAGGAGGTTGAACAGTTCATCAACTTCACAAACACCTTCCACCCTGACTTCAAGTTCACCTGGACTTTCATGAACACCTCCCTCCCCTTCCTGGACCTCTCCATCTCTAGTGACTGATTCACCACGGACATCTACTTCAAACCCACCAACTCCCACAGCTACCTGGACTACACCTCCTCCCACAACCCATCCTGTAAAAACATTATCCCTTACTCCCAATACCTCTGCCTCCACCACATCTGTTCCCAGGAGGCCCAATTCCACTCCAGAACATCCCCGAAGGCCTCCTACTTTAAGCGCCGCAATTTCCCCTCCTGTATGGTCAATGATGCCCTCCAGCGCATATCCTCCACTTCCTGCACCCCTGCCCTTGTACCCCACCCCTCCAAACACAACAAGGACAGAACTCTCCTGGTCCTCACCTTCCATTCCAACACCCTCTAGATACAATGCATCATCCTCCGCCATTTCCACCACTTGCAGTCAGACCACACCACCAGAGATATATTTTCCTGACCACCCCTATCTGCATTCTGCAAGTATCATTCCCTCCGCAATTCCCTTGTTAGGTCCATGCACCCCACAAACCCATCCTGCATCCTTGGCGCCTTCCCCATCCACTGCAAGAGGTGTAAATCGTGCACCTACACCTTCCACTCCACCTCCATCCAAGGCCACAAAGGATCTTCCACATCCGGCAGAGATTTTCCTGCACATCCAAATATCTCATCCACTGTTTCCGTTGCTCTCGATGTGGTTTCCTCTACATTGGGGAGACAGAACACCAACTTGAAGAACGTTTCAGAGAACATCTCCAGGACACATGCACTAAACAACACCACCATCCTGCGGCTGACCACTTCAACTCCCCCTCACTCTCCACTAAGGACATGCAAGTACTGGGCCTCCCCCACTGCCAAATTCGAGCCACCCGACGTCTGGATGGACATCTCATCTTCCACCTTGGAACCCTCCATCCACGTAGGATCAATGTCGATTTCACCAGTTTCCTAAATTCCGCTCATCTCCCCCCCCCACCTTATCCAAGATCCAACCCTCCAACTCGGCATCACCCTCTTGAACTGTCAAATCTGTCCATCTTCCTTCCCATCTATCCAATCCACTCTCTGCTCCGACCTATCACCATCACCCTCCCTACCTTCATCTACCTATCACATTCCCAGCTGCCTTTCCCCCCAGCCTCAACACCCTCCCATTTATCTCTCAGCCCCCTTTGGCACACGCCCACCCCGATGAAGAGAATATGCTTTAAACGTCAACTCTCCTGCTCCTTGGATGCTGCCTGACTAGCTGTGCTTTTCCAGCACCACATGTTTTGACTGTAATGGTATTACAATTGAGTAAAGGTAACTGCAAAGGCATGCGGGAGAATCTGGCTTGAGTTGATTGGAAGGGAAGCCGAGCAGGGAAGATGGTGGAGCATCAATGGCAGGAGTTTATAGGTATAAGCTGGGCGGCATAGCAGAAATTCATCCCAAAGACAAAGAAACATACTGAAAGAAGGATAGCGCATCCATGCATGATAAGGGAAATCAGGGACTGCAAAAAACCTTCATTATAGGCCTGGGAAGTCTTTAAAAACCAGCAGAGAATAACTATAAAAGCAATAAGGGGGGAGAAGTTGAAAAGAGAGGGTAAGCTAACTAATAATAAAGAAGAAGATTGTAAGAGTTTCTTTTTTAGTTATATAAAAGGAAAGCGAGAGGCAAGAGTAGACAATAGACCACTGGGAAAAGTGCTGGAGAAGCAGTATTAGGAAACAAAGGAATGGCTGAGGAACTGAATAGGTATTTTGCATCAGTTTTCATGGTGGAAGACACCAGTAACATATCAGAACTTGAAAAGAGTCGGGGGCAGAGGTAAGTGCAATGGCCTTCGTGAAGGAAAAGGTGCTGGGTAAGCTGAAAGGTCTGAAGATGGATAAATTACCTGGACCGGATGGACTGCATCAGAGTTTTTAAGAAGGTAGCTGAGGAGATTGGGGAGGCATTGGTGGTGATTTTCAGGAATAATTGGAGTCAGGGAGAGACTCAGAGAACTGGAAAATTAATAATGTAACACCCCTGTTTAAGGAGGGCGAGAGGCAGAAGACAGGAAACAATAGGCCAGTTAGCCTGAACTTGGTTGTTTCTAGGATTTTAGAGTCTGTTATTAAGGATAAGATTGTGAAGTACTTGGAAGTGCATGATTAATAGGGCTGAGTCAGCCCAGTATTGTCAAGGGGAGGTCACACCTGACAAACCTGTTAGAATTCTTTGAGGAGGCAACAAACAGGTTAGACAAAGGAGAGCCAGTGGACATGATCTATTTGGATTTCCAGAAGGCCTTTGACAAGATACTGCATATGAGGCTGCTAAATGAAATAAGAGCCCATGGTGTCAGGGGAAAAGTACTGGCCTGGATAGAAGATTGGCTGAACAATAGAAACAGAAGAGTGGGAGTAAAAGGGGTGTTTATCAAGATGGCAGCCAGTGATTAGTGGGTTTCTGCAGAGGTCCATGTTGACACCACAACTATTCATGTTATACATTAATAGCCTGAAAGAAGGAGTTGAGGACATTATTGCTAAGTTTGCAGATGACACAAATTTGGTGGAGGGACATATAGTGTTGAGGAAGCAGGGAGGCTGCGGATGGACTTAGATAGGCCAGGAGAGTGGGCAAAGAAACTGCAGAAATGCAGAGAAGTGTGAGGTTATTCACTTTATTACAAATAATCGAGGCATAGATTATTTACAAGATGGGAAAAGGCTTCAGAAACCTGATGCCCAAAGGGATTTAAGAGTTCGAATTCAGAATTATTTTAAGGTTAACATATAGGTTCAGTTGGCATTTAGGAAGGCAAATGGAATGTTTCAACAGCAGGAACGTAGAGCTGAGGCTGTATAAGGCTCTGACCACATTTAGAATATTGTGAGCAGTAATGGCTCTGTATCTAAGGAAGGATGTGCTGGCATTGGAGTGGGTCCAGAGGAGGTTCAGATTAGATTCCCTACAGTGTGGAAACAGGCCATTTGGCCCAACTAGTCCACATTGACCCTCCGAACAGTAACCCACCCAGACCAATTCCCCCTATTTGCTCCTGACTAATGTACCTAACGCTATGGGCAATTTATCATGGCCAATTCATCTAATCTGCACGTTTTTGGATTGTGGGAGGATACCGGGGACATCTTGCGAACTCCACACAGTTGCCCGAGGCTGGAATCAAACCCGGGTTCCTGGCGCTGTGAGGCGGCAGTGCTAACCACTGAGCCACCATGTTGTCCATTTAGTTTAATAGAATGATCCTGGGAATGAGGATTGTCACATGAGGAGCAGTGAGGACTCTGGCTCTGTACTTAATGAGGTTTAAGAAGGATGAGGGGAAGATCTGATTGAAACTGACAGAATATTGAGAGGCCTGGCTTGAGTGATGTGGAGAAGATGTTTCCACTAGGAGGAGAGACTAGGACCTGAGAGCATAGCCTCAGGGGGAAGAGACAACTCTTTACAACTCAGATTCTTCAGCCAGAGGGTGGTGAATCTGAGGAACTCATATCCACAGAAGGCCATGGAGGCCAAGTCATTGAGTGTATTTAAAACAGATACAGACAAGTTGTTGACTACTAAGATGATCAAGTTAAGGAGAGTAGGCAGGAGAATGGGGTCGAGAAACATATCAGCTGTGATTGAATGGTGGAGCAGCCTCAATGGGCCGAATGGTCTAATTATGTTCCTATGTCTCATGGTCTCATGGTCTTAGCTCGCCTCATTTATAAATTTTCATATCGACCTGTTCAGAGATAGTATTAGTCACATCTGGAGCAGGTGGGACTTCAACCATGACCTTCTGGCTCAGAGAGATAGATACTACCACTGCATCACAACATCCCTCTTGCTTCCCTTGTCTAAGTCATTGGTATAATTGTTTTAAAAAGTGAGACCTGACAGAACCCTATGGGGCTCCACTTTCCATATTTAACCAAATAGAAAAAAATACTAATTTATGGACGTGCTTTGTGTCCTGCCAGCCAGCCAATGTTGTTTCAATGCTCATTAGTTATCCTCATAGACATACAAGATGATCAGAGGATAGGGTAGACAGTGAAAGTCTTTTTCCTAGGATGGTGACATAAGCTTGTACAAGGGGCATAACTACAAACTGAAGGGTGATAGATTTAAGACAGATGTCAGAGGCAGGTTCTTTACCCAGAGGGTGGTAAGGGCATGGAATGCCCTGCCTGCCAATGTAGTTAACTCAGCCACATTAGGGAGATTTAAACAATCCTTGGATAAGCACATGGATGATTATGGGATAATGTAGGGGGATGAGCTGAGAATAGTTCACAGGTCGGCGCAACATCGAGGGCTGAAGGGCCTGTTTTGCGCTGTATTGTTCTATGTTCAATGTTCTATAATCACCTACTTTGTGCTATAACTCTGTACATAGAGCCTACTGATGTAGAATCTCTTAGTCCGCTGTTTCCCATTTATCCACTGAACTTTACTCCTTCAATGAATTCCAGTAAATTAGTTAAACACTATTTCTCTTTCTTAAAACCACTTTGACATTTCTTGATTGCCTTGATCTTTTCCAGGTGCCAATTATAACCTCCTGAATGATTGATTTTAAAACCTTCACCTCAACAGATGTCAAAATTATCTGCCTATAATTTCTTGTTTGCTGTCTTCAGCTCTTCTTGAATAAAGGGATCACACTTATTCTTTCCAATCTGCCAGATTTCTATGAACTTTGGAAAATTAACACCAATGCATTTATTACTTTATTAGCCATCTCTTTTAAAAGCTGAGAATTAAGTCTGCCGAGACTTGGAACTTGAACAACCCTCAGTTCCAACAGTTTGCTTAGTACTGCTTTACCACTAATTTTAATTTTGTCAAATACTACATAAGGTATATTTATTCTTCTTTTTATCTCATTTTCTGTCTTTGATTACCTTTCTATGTATCTGCTTTTACCAGATAACTTCTGCTCTTTGGTTGGTTCCAGAACATGCCACTCAAAGCAACAATCTTAAAATCATTCTGTGAATTCCTCAACAAGACTGTTATTACCAATCTGACATGTTATGTAGTTTATGTAGATTAACATCACCCATTATTATTGCTGTTCCTTTATCATAGATATTTAAAATTCTTTTATATTCTTCTTCCTACATTGTGGTTACTGTTCAGGTTTGTAGGTCACTCCGAGAGTGAGGTCTTTCCTTTGATATTCTTCACCTTCACACAAACCAATTCTACATCATTTCCTTCCCGAACCAAGGTGATCTCTCGCTGTTGCATCAATACTATTGTTGATTAGGAGTGTTATGTCTGCCCCTTCACCTTTTTGAATGTCATACATTCTTCAGCATTAGAACTTAATCCTTGTTATCCAGCAACTATCTCCATCATATGTGTCATATTTATTCACTTCAAGGTGTGCTATAATTTCCCTTACTTTGATATGAATGCTATGTGCAGTTACAGAGCCTTTAGCTTTAGTGTTTTTTCATCATTGTTGCATCTAGATTAGCAGAAGCATGCAGCCTTTTAGCAAAGTGCTTCAGTTAGACTTAAAAGCAAGTGCATCATCAATTGAATCAAACTGGTGTTTAAACAATCTTCACAAATCATTTTGCTCTGTTTGAAAGTTGGAACAGTTGCAACTGATTTAATTCAGATGAAAAGAAAAAAATATTGTGACTGAAGATGTCTAGTAAAGGCAGGTACAAAGACAGAAAGACAACCAAAGGCAGAAAATTAGAAAAAAAGGAACAGTAAGTATGAAGGATGAAAATAGTAGCATGGTAAAACAGTTATAAACATTGAATCATGTAAAGAATTTAATTATTTCCATATTTTCTGTGTATGTGCATGCAGGTAGCAATAGCCTCCACTTCAAACAAACAACCATGAACTAACTGTGAACTCAACTGGTAGAAAGTGTCCCTGGTTGAATGGCTTCAGAATGTCTTTTTTTGTGTTTTCAATTATTTGCTTTTGAGAGGCTTTAATAAGTCATTTTAAGCAAAGTAGCAGAAGCCTTTTGAGTTTTTATGCAGTGTATATAGCGAAAACTAGATAAATCATACTAATAATATAGGGCAACTATTCATACAACCATAGAGTCATAGAGATGTACAGCATGGAAGCAGACCCTTCGGTCCAATCCGTCCACACCGACCAGATATCCCAACCCAATCTAGTCCCACCTGCCAGCAACCAGCCCATATCCCTCCAAACCCCTCCCATTCACATGCCCATCCACATGCCCCTTAAATGTTGCAATTGTACCAGTCTCCTCCACTTCCTCTGGCAGCTCATTCCATATTTGTACCACCCTCTATGTGAAAAAGTTGCACCTTAGGTCTCTTTTATATCTTTCCACTCTCACCCTAAACCTATGCCCTCTAGTTCTGGACTCCCCCAACCCAAGGAAAAAGACTTTGTCTATTTACCCTATCCATGCCCCTCATGATTTTGTAAACGTCTGTAAGGTCACCCCTCAGCCTCCGATGCTCCAGGAAAAACAGCCCAGCCTCTCCCTATAGCTCAAATCCTCCAACCCTGGCAACATCCTTGTACATCTTTTCTGAACCCTTTCAAATTTCACAACCAAGTTGGGATTGAATGTGGTTCAATTGACTGAGTGGTCTAAACTAGCAACTCACTATTCAATATTTTGCATATGATATTGCTGGCTCCAACAAAAACAAGAAAGAAACACTTGTAATTACAGATCGTTTTTCATGGCCTCATGATGTTCCAAAGTGCTTTTACACTAAATGAAGTATGTATGAAATGCAGTCATTGTGGTAACATTGGGAATGTGACAGGTGACAGCCAATTTGCTTACAACAAAGTCTCACAAATACCATGCACTAATATTTGAATAATAAGCCTTTATAATTTTGATTGACGGGTAGATATCCTTTTATTTAACAACTTAAGGAGGGCACACAACCTCAAGGAGGTCAGGGAAAACATTTTCAAGACACTCTGAAGGCCTCATCGAGAAGGAGACCAATTGAGAGTTTCTGAGGTAAGGTTGCTGGACCCAAAACGTTAACTCTGATTGCTCTCCACAGAGGCTGCCAGACTTGCTGAGCTTTTCCAACAATTTCAGGGTTTTTTTGTATGACAAATTGACAGTGTTGCGTGAGTGGAACTTTCAGCAAGTTGATTTTTGACAGCACCTCATCCAACAATCCTCAATACTGTCAAGAAGTGACTGTATTAAACTCTGCTATAGAGCAATGAGAAGAAGGAATGTGAAAGGGATCATTGACATTGAAGCACCTCAGCTCTGATGCTGTCATTGCAAATTGCTTCATTTGAGTCAAAGCTGTTTCCTATTCTATTCTTTAGTTCCACTGCACACCATGAGCAGTGAGCTTTCACAAAAGTTCACACTGAAATGACAAATTTTGCAAGAACGTTGTTAAATGGTTCATGAATTTCACAAATTGTTTTCACATCTGCTGGTCACTATATTTCTGCTATAGCTGTCACCATGTCAGGCTTCAGGTGAATTCATTTCGCTGTCAGAACATTACCTATACACTTGACTTCTTGCATCCTCTTCAGTTTTAGGCTCATCTGGCAAACTCACTCATGCAGTTGCATTAGATTCTGATTGTGATGAGCAATAGCCTTTTCCATTGTATCTCCACAATCATAGGCTAGCAGAATCAGTCATTCTGGGAAGGTCACTGGTTATCTATCTCATGTAAGTCATGACACCCACACACATGAAAGCTATGAAAGCCAATGTATTCTCTTCTCTTGTATTAAACACTTTCTGTTCTTTTTCTTTCACATTAATAAAGATAACCCAGTTGTGGCTGAATCCTGTGGGCTGAACAGAGCAGGCCATCAAAGGAGAGATCACTGCCCTAACTGGAGAACTGCTTTGCAGATTTGATAATAGGAAAGCAGGACAGGAAATTTGGTCAAGACACAGATTTGTGAAAATCTACAGGTTGATTTTAACTCTGTTGGAGCTGAGAGCGAAAAACCTTGTTGTGTGTGTGATCATAAAAATACATGTTACACTCCAGCATTGGCAGTTGATAAGGGTGTTAGTGAGTACGCTCTTGGCAATGCCTTTGTTTATTCAAGAATAGCCTTAACACTGGGGCTTGGGGATTGCAGTTCACAATCCACAAGGAGGATTTGTTGTGTTCTCTTCCAGGCAGAAAGCAGGCTTTGAGTGTTGCCTTCAGCAGCTGCTCTTTACCATCGATGAGTGCTCCTTCCCTCTCATGTGGAGAGTTAGAGGAAGACAATGTAGTCCAAATTTGCATATGACAGTGAGTAAATTAGAAACTAATTAAATGGATGAAAAACAGCTATTACCTCATATAGCACATTGTAATAACAAGACAGAGGTATTCAGTGAGACTTCGAAAAGCATTTGCTGCTGGAGTCTCTGAAGTTGCTCCAAAGATGCATTCGGGGATCTGTTGATAGACCCAGCTCATGAAACTTTGAAGCAACTAGAAAACAGTGAGATCTGCAGATGCTGGAGATCAGAATTGAGAGTGTGTTGTTGGAAAAGCACAACAGGTCAGGCAGCATCTGAGGAGTAGGAAAATCAATATTTCAAGCTGGAGCTCTTCATCAGGAACTTGTGCCTTTGTAAGTATGCATTATTGCTTGGTTATTTAGGCAGCTTAGTTTTAGCGAGCAGCACCATGCTTTAGTGTAGCATTGACATTCGGGTCAGAGCCATTAGTTAAAACAACTTATCACTTTATACATTAAGGATCTGGATGAAGGAACTGAAGGCATTCTGCTTGGTTTGCACAAAGATAGGTGGAGTGGCAGGTAGTAATGAGGAGGTGGGTAGGCTGCAGAAAGACTTAGACAAATGAGGAAAGTCAGCAAAGAAGTGGCAGATCAAATACAATGTGGGAAAGTGTGAGGTCATGCACTCTGGCAGGAAGAATAGAGGCATAGCCTATTTTCTAAATGGGGAGAAAATCCAAAAATGTGAAGTGCAAAGGGACTTGGGAATCCTAGTCCAGGTTTCTCTTCAGGTAAACTTGCAGGTTTAGTCAGTTATAAGGAAGGCAAACACAATGTTTTCATTCATCTCGGGAGGAGTAGAATATAAAAGCAGGGATGTACTTCAGAGGCTTTATAAGGCTCTGGTCCGACTACATTTCAAGTATTGTGAGCAATTTTGGGCCCCATATCTCCGAAAGGAAGCACTGGCCCTGGAGTGCGTCTAGAAAAGGTTCACAAGGATGATCCTGGGAATGAAAGGCTTCACATATGAGGAATATTGGAGGACTCTGAGACTATGGAGTTTAGGGGGAAGCAGGGGGATCTGATTGAAACTTTCAGAATTCAGAATGGTCTGGACAGAGTGGACATCAAAGATGTTTCTATTGGCAGGAGAGACGAGGACCCTAGAGGACAGCCTTAGAGTAAAGGGAAGATTCTTTAGAATGGAGATGAGGTGAAACTTCTTTAGTGAGAGAGTGGTGAATCTGTGAAATTCATTGCCATAGAAGGCTGTGGAGGTCAGGTCATTGAATATATCTATATAAAACAGAGATAGATAAGCTCTAGATTTCCAAAGCGATCAAGCATTATGGGGAGAAATCAATCATGATTGAGTGGCAGAGCAGACTCAATGGGCCAAATGGCCTCATTTCTGCTCCTATGTCTTATGGTTTAACAAGGAGACCTTGAAATTTGACTAGCTCAGATTGAGGGTTTGATGCTGAAGGAGTGTCAGACCATAGTACGAATAGGTTTAGTTACAAAGTACCTGACAGGAATTTTACCTCTTCAGTAGGGTTATCCTGGAATAGGAATTTCCATGGTAGTTATCCCAAATGTGGATGATCCAGTAGCTGAACTGGAACAGTAGACAGAGGGATTCACTTGTCCATCTGTCAACTTGAATGGGAGTGTGAGATTAGTTTGCTGTGTTTGTAAGTGGCTATTGTTGGTTCAGTGTTAAAATATGTCTTTCAAATAAAGATTTTGGTAATTTGACTGAGCATTGGGGACATTGTGAAGTGAAAGGACACCAAAGGTTGCATTACTGATTGTGGCATTAAAACTGGATCAGTGACAATCAGAGGCAAACTCTTCACTGGTTGGGGTCATACTTGGCGTTTGTGAGGAAAGTGGTTGTTGTTGGAGGCCGGTCATCTCAGCTAGGGGCATCTTTGCAGGGAAAGCCCAAACATCTTCATTGCTTCAATGACCTACCATCCTGCATAAGGTTAGAAGTGAGGATGTTTACAAAATGTTCAGTACAATTCATGACTTCTGGGAAATTGAATCAGTGCATGTCCAAATTCAAAAAGACCTTAACAATACCCAGGTTTGTGTTGACAAGTGGCAAGTAACACTCACAGCACCCAAGTGCCAGACAATGACCATCTCCAATAAGGGAGAATCTAACCATCGCTCTTGATAGCCAATGATATCACTGAAATCCCCATTGTCAACATAATGGGGTTACCACAAAGCAGAAACTGAACTGGACTAGCCATATAAATACTGTGGCCACAGAAGCAGATCAAATGCTTGGAAGCTTACAGTAAGTAACTCACCTCCTTACTCCTAAAGCCGATCTATTCTTCTACCAGCTGCCGAATCAGGAGTGTGATGGAATACTCCCCATTGCCTGGATGAAAGACCAACAACAGTCAAGTAGCTATACACCAACCAGGACATTTCAGCTGACTTGATTGGCACCAAACCCTCAAACATTCACTCCCTCTCCCATGGAAGCTCAATAGCAGCATCTTCAATGTGCTCTGCAAAGAAATGATCAATGCTCATCAGTCAGCACATTCCAAGCACATGATCGCTGTCACCTAAAAGATATGGGCAGTAAGTTCAGGGGAACATCACCATCTGCAAGTTCTCCTTGAAGCACTCACCATCTTGACTTGGAAATATGGAACTGCTCTTTCACTGTGGCTGGGTCAAAATCCTGGCACTGTCTCCCTAAAGGCTTTGTGGGTCTACCTACACCAAGTGGGATGCAGTGGTTCAAGAAGGCAGCTTACTGCCACCTTCAAGTGAACCAAGGGATAGGAATTAATGCTGGCCCAGCCAGCTTTGCCCACATCTCATGAATGAATTAAAAACAAATCCAAACATGTGTGCAAGTGTAAGAAGTCTTCCAATAGTGTGAAATGAATGTATGTTATATTGTGGTTTTAGGGTGCATGGAAGTACAGAAGTATGGCCAGTCTCAGTTAATGTTAAAAAAAAAAGGTGTAGACATATTGTGTGGAAATTTAAAGCTTTCTTTCATTTGGGCGAAAGAAGTTCTGATTTTTCTAGGGAATTAAACTTCTTACATTTCACATGTTTGAAGGAAAGATGGCAACAAATGTAACTTGTAGAAGGTAAGTACAGAGGAACCTCAATTATCCGGCATTCAATTGTCCGAATTTTTTTCAGATTATCCGGCAAGGTCCCAATGCTTGGTTAAATTGTTTTATCCAGCATTCGATTGTCCAAACATTCAATCATCTGAACAAAATACTCCGCGCCCGTGTCGTTCGGATAATCGAGGTTCCTCTATAAATAAAGTAAATTATTTGACCGTGCTATGAATGCACCTCTCATCTAATCAAGTATTGGGTGGCACTTGAACCCAGAGGTACAGAGGCAGAAGATGTCCATAAAAAGAAATGAGGTCAGCAAATGCAGCTACTCTTATGAAAGAACCTTTGATATGCTGACAGAAAAGATACTGATAACATGGAGGATGGTAAGGAAGCACGAGGATGTGCAATGATTATCTACAGCCAGCAGCTTATTGAAAATAAATCTGTGTTAATAAATCCATACTCCCCTGTGCTGACAATCTTGGCAAACACTATTACAATCTTCCCACACCACAATCAACAGCATCTCCACAAATATCAAAATTACTCTGAAAAAGTAATCAAAATACAAGAATGTGCTTTTTCAGTTTAACTTTGCAATAACGGGATGATGTACAAGATCCATTTTAATGAATCTGATGTGACATTAGCAAACATAAAGCAGTTTTTCTTCCAGCTGTTTAATTTGATTCACGGATTTATTAATCTATTTTTGGAGTGTTATGAATTGTTAGAGAAGCAGTAGGCTAGATAAATGTCAGTTCCTTCCTAGGTTTTAAAATTTAAGAATGTCTACCATTTCAATATTTCCATTCAACAGTGGGATTTGAGGTCCACTGTAGCCTAAGTATGTAATTTAGTTCGACATATAACAAATACTTTAAGTATTAGTTTAGTTAATTGAAGTTCCCAAAATATCTTCCTTGATCTTAGACTGATGATCTTAAATAAATATCAGAAAGTAAATGCAAACATGTGCAAATGGAACACCGTAGCCCTTCAAGAAGTAATTTATCACTTTCAAAACTTCAAGCCAAGTCTTGCAATTTATTTCAATCCCAGATTTTAAATGTAGTATTTAATAATTGCTAAATTCAACCTGTACTTGCCAGAAATTGCAAAAGAAAAATGGTTAAAATATCAATCCTTAATAAAGGCAATATCGTTTCTTGTGCTTTATTAATAGTTTATACTATGACTACTTATTGAGAATTCATCCTTAATAAATGACATATTATTGTTTGTCAGTAGATATTGTGTCAGTCATTTTTGCCCACATTGGGCATAGCAATAAAGTGACTCAGCACAGTAGAGCAGCATTACCTGAAACAGATTAGTTCTCCAGTTTGCTTTTTACACCAGCTCAAACAACTTATAGTGGAGGAAAAATCTCATACTAATGTCTTATGTTCCTTTAACAGAAATTTGTCTTCAACAGACCTGAACATATTTGGGGTTAGTTTGAATATTCCCTAAGACAGGGCACAGGGATAATGATTTTCACAACGTGTTACTTGAATTGCAGGCAGCACAGTAAACTTGTACAACCTGCTCTTTTACTTTATTTCCAACTGCAATTAGTATTATCTGTGCTGCTTATTGATTGCAGCTGAGATGTCAGTCAGATGTTGAGTTGCTGGCACCAGTTAAAGGTGTTCACCCAGGTATTTGCCTGAGAAGTCTTATTCTAACAGCTGGAAAGAAGGAGGAACGTTCTATATCTGAGGTTTTGCTTGGTGGAGGGAGAGGTCAGATGGTTTTATGCATTGATGAGGTGCAGGTTTTTGATTAGATTAGATTAGATTCCCTACAGAGTGGAAACAGGCCCTTCAGCCCAGCAAGTCCACACCAACCCTCTGAAGAGTAACCCACCCAGACCCATTTCCCTCTGACTAATGCACGTAACACTATGGGCAATTTAGCATGGCCAATTCACCTGACCTGCACATCTTTGGACTGTGGGAGGAAACCGGAGCACCCGGAGGAAACCCACGCAGACACAGGGAGAATGTGCAAACTCCACACACAGTCACCCAAGGCTGGAATCAAACCTGGGACCCTGGTGCTTTGAGGCAGCAGTGCTAACCACTGAGCCACCGTGCTCTGAGGCAGGAGCATTGTTCATTTTCAGGTGGTATACCTCACTAATGTTTTTTATTGCAAAAATATAATTTATTCAGAACAAAATCTATAACTACACATAAATGGTTCTCCATCCATTCTGTATTTTTTGTAGAGAGAGAGAGAAATAAAGATTGAAACAACAGATTGGAATTTGATATCCCACAGATCTAATATGCAGTTGCAAAAAAAAAAGGCATTTTTAACTAATGCAGGAAAAATATCGACATACATTTTGAGGGAATGGGAGGGTCCAATAACTTAACGGAGTCTCATTGTATTTTGGTTGAAAGACCTTAGACTGTGGTCTTTCCTGTAGTGGCAGCTTCACCAAGCTTCAGCACCATTCCTCAGCACGTAGTCCTGGATCTGGGAATGTGCCAGTCTGCAACACTTGGATGAGGTCAACCTAACTGCCCCTAATCAAGAGCTAAAGGAGAACAAGTACCTTCACTGTTAAGATGGAAACAGTGATGAGGGTCATAGGAAGGAGCATCACCAAGGTTGTGGCTATTGGTGAAGGATTGATATTCGGACATAGGAGGAATCCACAAGACATGAGAAAACAGACCAATATGTCCAGTTGTGAAAGCAGGACTAAAGAAGATTCCAGGACCCAGCTTGATTAATTCAATTTCCCTCATGATGCCTTCTGTGAGTCAATTGTGCACTCAGTGGCATGCTGCACCAGAGGGAACACACAGGCTCACTTCACTTGCCTATATCTAGTATGAGAAGGAGAAAGTGAGGACTGCAGATGCTCGAGATCAGAGTCAAAGAGTGTGGCACTGGAAAAGCACAGCCAGTCAAGCATCTGAGGAGCAAGAGAATTGATGTTTTGGGCATAGGCCCTTCATGATAAAATGTCAATTCTCTTGTTCCTTGGATGCTGCCTGACCTGCTGTGCTTTTCCAGTGCCACACTTTTCAACTCTATATCTAGTATGGGCAAATGGAATGCAGCAGTACACTGCAAAGTATGAGATGAAGCTTACTTCTGTTGTAGCAAGGTAAGAAGTCGGAGAAATTCAAGTTTACATCTGTATTCACTTGGACAATGATAAGTAATACCACTTTACTCTATTTTGAGTTTGCAGAAGGCATATTTCAGTCACATGTTTTGTGGCATCTGAAACTGAGATAAGGTTAGATTAGATGTAGATTAGTTACATATTTAGATTTATTGTCACATGTATATATAAAAAAAACACAGTGAAAAATGTTCCTTTGCATGTTTATGTAAGGTTTCACCACACTCTGGCATCATCTTGAAATTGCATAATTTGCTGCTGTGTCCAAAATGATAAAAGTTAAAACAAGTCAGCTATATTGATCAGTTACAGTTTTGTTTGTGAGGAGTGCATAGTTGAATGTTGCAACATTGCATTGAAGGTTTTCAGTAGCCCTGATGTTATCATCTGAACAGATGATTTTCAAGATTCTTGGTTTGGTAGGCTGATTAAAATTTCTTCATCTTGCTTCCTTTTTCAACTGGTTTACTGCATGCAAAGTTAAAGAGGATTTTTACCTGCAAGAGAGGGCAAAGAGGATATAGTTCTTCAACTGTGACCTTCACAGTGCTTTACAGTCTGTTATTCATGAGTTCAGTCCCACTAGTCTACTTCAGTAGAGGTGAAATTGGCTATTTAACCCTTTTTTGCATAAATATTCATGGAATGAAAAGTAGACATGTCTGTAAGAGTTGGCTTACTGCTGAGAGTGGAGAGATAATTAAGTCCTTGTTACCTACACCTGTTAAGTCATTCCCTGTTTGAAGTTTCCCGAATAATTTATATCTATGAAATTCCATGACATCATTCAGGACTTTGCCAGACAAGTCACTGTCAATGAATTTAAGTCTGCAGTTTTTTTTTCCCCCACAGTAGTACTCCCCTTTAAAAAAGCAACATATTTTGGAATTAAAAGTAAAATATACCAATAAATAATTCAGTGATCTAATCCATCACCAGGAAAATTAACAATTAACCATCCAGACAAAATCAACGTCACCTGATGCTCCTGATTGGGATCCACATTTGGAATTCCAATACAAAACAACAAGGCAAACTGTCACCTGATCCTCTCTCTACAAATACTGTACGACCAGTGAAGTACTTCCAGCTTGTATTATTTGTTCCAGTTTTCTTTTGTCTGTAGTATTTTGCTGTTGTCCAATTGTATTCATGAAACTTGTTGGTTGAAATGTTACATTCAGTCCTCATAAGCTCTCTTTCAACTTGGAATTACATATATTTTGATAATTATTTTATGACTGTAAGACAATTTATAAGAGAGTGCATTGTTTAATACTTCTTTAAATAATGGAATTACTTATTTTACATTAGTTAAATGTGAACCAGTTGTGGTGTTTCTCTGTGTCCAGAATGCATTGATAACATGGAACTCAAAGTGAAAGAAAAACTCAGACTTAAGACACTAAAAAATTGTACTATAGACATAAAGATGTGAAGCAAGTGGTTAATTTAGCAAGATAAAACCTTTTTTAGAATTAATAAATTCTGCAAACTAACTTAAACTTCAGAAGTGCTTACATCAGGGAAAAGTTACAGACTGTCCCTCATTAAGTCTCGTAAACATGTCTCCTTCTCTCAGCTTTAGAGATTGATAACATTGTTAGAGATAGGCAATTTGACTCTGCTTGGCTATGTTAATTTAAGCATGCCTTGGGATTCTGACAAGGACACCCATGACAGGTGTCATCTGCTGAAGGCACTGTAAATGTCAGAGTTGTAATTGAAGACCAATAAAGTGGGCTTAGCACAGATCTTAAAAAAACAAAATACTGCTGATGCTAGAAAGCTGCAACAAACACAGAAAACACTGCAGCAACTCAGCAGAGCTGGAGAACTGTGGCTTTTCACTGATGTGAGGAGAGTGGAGAAGAGTCATACTGGATTTGAAACATTAAACTCTATTTCCCTCTTCACAGATGCTGCTAGACCAGTTGGGTTTCTTGCTGTTCTCTGTGTTTGGTTTAGTACAGGTCTTACCTCAAGATCATGGCAATAATAGTACAAAGAAAAAATACCTAAAGACATTCAGGTTGTATTGGGTAAAGGACTAGGTCAAATTAGAGCTTGTTGCAGACTGACTGTCAAAGACAAATCCAGCTCCAATTCATGGTCCACATTGGCACCAATGATATAGGTAGGAAAAGGGATAGGGATGTAAGGCAGAAATTCAACGAGCTCGAGTGGAAGATCAGAGCTAGAACAAACAGTTGTTATCTGAGACAAGGAATAGGGAGAGAGAGCAGTTGAACACATGGCTATAGGGTTGGTGCAGGAGGGAGGGATTCAGATACCTGGATAATTGGGGCTCATTCTGGGGTAGGTGAGACTTCTACAAAGGGGATGGTCTACACCTTAACCAGAGAGGAGGATTTAAACTGATTTAGCAGGGTGATGGGACCTGAACTGTAGCTCCAGTGTACAAGAAGTTGAGAGTAGCAAGGTCATGAATAAGGTTTCAAGGTCGCAGGAGTGTACCGGCAGGCAGGAAGGTAGTTCGAAGTGTGTCTACTTCAACGCCAGGAGCATCCAGAATAAGGTGGGTAAACTTGCAGCATGGGGTACCTGGGATTTCAATGCAATGGCCATTTCAGAAACATGGATAGAGCAAGGACAGGAATGATTGTTGCAGGTTCCAGGGTTTAGATGTTTCAGGAAGAACAGAGAAGGTAGTAAAAGAGCGGAGTGTGACATTGTTAGTGAAGGATGGTATTACAATGGCAGCAAGGATAGTTGATGAGGACTCATCTACTGAGGTGGTATGGGCTGAGTTTAGAAACAGGAAAGGTGAGGCCACCCTGTTGGGAGTTTTCTATAGGCCTCTGAATAGTTCCAGAGATGTAGAGGAAAGGATAGAAAAAATTATTCTGGATAGGAGCAAAAGTAACAGGGTAATTGTTATGGGGGAGTTTAACTTTCCAAATATTGACTGGAAAACGCTATAGTTTGAGTACTTTAGATGGGTTGGTTTTTGTCCAATGTGTGCAGAAGGGTTTCCTGACACAGTATGTAGACAGGCCAACATGGGGCAAGGCCACTTTATATTTGGTACTAGGTAATGAACCAGGCCAAGTGTTAGATTTAGAGGGAGGTGAGCAGTTTGGTGATACTGACCACAATTCGGTTATATTTACTTTACAGATGGAAAGTGATAGGTACATGAGAAGTCTTTGGCAGGTAGGAACAAGGAAAACCCTAAAGCTTTCTATAGGTATGTCAGGAATAAAAGAATGACTAGAATAAGAGTAGGCAAAAATGAGGATTGCAGATTCTGGAGATTAGAGTTGAGAATATGGTGGTGGAAAAGCACAGCAGGTCAGGTAGCATCCGAGGAGCAGGAGAATTGACATTTTTGGCAAAAAGCTCTTCTTCAGGAATGAGGCTGTGAGCCCGTCAAGGACAGGAGTGGGAAGTTGTGTGTGGAGTTCAAAGAGATAGGAGAGGTGCTAAATGAATACTTTTTGTCAGTATTGACAAAGGAAAAAGACAATGTTGTTGAGGTGAATACTGCAATAGAGTCTATTAGACTGGATGGGATTAAGGTTCATAAGGAGGAGATATTAACAATTCTGGAAAATGTAAAAATAGATGAGTCCCCTGGGCTGGATGGAATTTGTCCTAGCATTCTCTGGGAAGTTAGGGAGGAGTTTACAGAGCCTTTAGCTTTGATGTTTATGTTGTCATTTTCTACAGGAATAGTGCCAAAAGTCTGGAGGATAGCAAAAGTTGTTCCCTTGTTCAAAAAGGGGAATAGGGACAACCCTGGTAATTATCGACCAGTGAGCTTACTTCGGTTGTGGGTAACGTGTTGGAAAGGTTATAAGAGATAGGATTTATAATCATCTAGAAAGGAATAATTTGCTTAGAGATAGTCAACACAATTTTATGAAGGGTAGCTCATGCCTCACAAACCTTATTGAGTACTTCGAGGTGACCAAACAGGTGGATGAGGGTAAAGTGGTTGATGTGGTGTATTTAGATTTCAGTAAAGTGTTGAATAAGGTTTCTCATGGCTGACGATTGCAGAAAATACTGAGGCATGGAGTTGAGAGTGATTTAATGGTTTGGATGAGAAATTGGCTAGCTGAAAAAACACAGAGGGTGATGGTTGATGGTAAATGCTTATCCTGGAGTTCATTTACTAGTGGTGTACTGCAAGGATCGGTTATGGGGACACTGCTGTTTTTCAGTTTTATAAATGACCTGGATGAAGGTGTAGAAGGATGGGTCAGTAAATTTGTGAATGATACTAAATTCGATGAAGATGTGGACAGTACAGAAGGATGTTACAGGTTACAGACGGACATAGATAAGCTGCAGAGTTGGGGTGAGAGGTGGCAAATGGAGTTTAATGTGGAAAGGTGCAAGGTGATTCAGTTTGGAAGGAATAATAGAAATACAGAGTACTGGGCTCATGGTAAGATTCTTGGTAGCGTGGATGAGCAGATAGCTCTTGGTGTCCAGGTATATAGATCCCTGAAAGTTGCCACCCAGGTTGATAGGGTTGTTAAGAAGGCATGCTGTGTGTTAGCTTTTATTGGCAGAGGGATTGAGTTTTGGAACCATGAGGTCATTCTGCAAGTGTACAAAACTCTGGTGCAGCTGCACTTGGAATATTGCAAACAGATGTGGTCACCATATTATAGGAAGAATGTGGCAGCATTGGAAAGGCTGCAGAGAAGATTTACCAGAATGCTGCCTGGTATGGAGCAAAGGTCTTATGAGGAAAGGCTGAGGGACTTGAAGCTTTTTTTTTAGAGAGAAGGAAGTTAAGATGTCTTAATGAAGACATACAAGATGATCAGAGGGTTAGATAGGTTGGACAATGAGAGCCTTTTACCTTAGATGGCGATGGCTAGCACAAGGGGACATAGCTTTAAATTGAGGGATAGTAGATATAGGACAGATGTCAGAGGTAGGTTCTTTACTGAGAGAGTAGTAAGGGCATGGAATGCCCTGCCTTCAACTATAGTAGAGTCACCAACTTTAAGGGCATTTAAATGGTCATTGGATAAATATATGAATGATAATGGAACAGTGTACATTAGATGGGCTTCAGATTGGTTTCACAGGTCAACACAACATTGAGCTGAAGGGCCTGGACTGCTCTGTAATGTTCTATGTTCTACGATATGCAGGGAGACTAAACAACCAACATTGAGAG
Organism: Chiloscyllium plagiosum; assembly: GCF_004010195.1. Lineage (NCBI taxonomy): Eukaryota > Metazoa > Chordata > Chondrichthyes > Orectolobiformes > Hemiscylliidae > Chiloscyllium > Chiloscyllium plagiosum. Next base: position 5,064,812 of record NC_057715.1, on the reverse strand, counting down.
TGAATATTAAAAGTGGAACATTATCTGAATTTTTGTTTACCATACATTAGAGACAGAAACCTTTTAGACCAAGTAGAGGATCTTACAGCACCAACCATTTCACTCTTCTGCTGCCTTTATAATAGTTTTAATATTATTGATAATGAAAGACTTTTTTTTTAAGGATGATATCGTCTATTATTGCCTCCAGACCAACTGCAGCAATTAATTGATCTCATTCAAGACAAATACCTATTATTAGTGACAATTTAGAATATATTCATCAGTGCATCTGGAATAATCAGTTATATTGAAGGAAAGAAAACCAATGAATGAATTCAGTTGCTTAAATTTTAAATCAAATGTCTTAATTTTCCTTCTAAGCTATTGACCTAACACCCCAAAAACTGAAGTCCGATATTAATCAAAAATTAGAAAATTTACCACTTGGTCGTGAGTAATGCTCATAGACTCATAAAATTTAACATTTCTTTGGCCTTCCACTTAGTTAGGGAAAGGTTTCTTTTCTAACCTCCTAAAACCATCCCTTTGATCTCACCTTCATTACCTCTGGAGATTTGTGTCTGGAACTCTCTCTTGTATTTGCTTGTCTATACTAACATTTCAACTTACTGAAAGTCCTTTGGGAAAACAGAGTTCTCTATCCTTAGCCATCACATCCAATGCAATTCTGTTGAGGGAGGTGTTTTTTTCACAGCAGTTTGTCGTAAACTTTAAAACAGAGGCTGATTGAACAGAGAACCGGTCTAGAAACGTACTCACTTGTTAACTGAATTGTTTATCACTTACTTTCTATTAGTAATCCACCAGGCAATTAGTCACATGATCAATGACCGGAAGCTGGTACTGGATCCAAGACAGAAATTATTCTTCAAGGGTCCATTATCCCGAGACAAAATGTAAGTTTCTCCAAATGGACAATGCAGAAATTGTTAGAGAAGGATGTAGGTTTGTTCACTGAGTTTGAAGGTGTTTCATCACCCTACAAGGTAACATCTTCAGTGGGCCTCAGGCGAAGCACCGCTGAAAATTCCTGCTTTCTATTTATATGTTTGGGTTTCTTTGTGTTGGTGATGTCACCTCCTGTGGTGATGTTATTTCCTGTTGTGAAGTCAGTTCTTGTTCCTTTTCTCAGGGGGTGGTAGAAGGGGTCTAACTTGATATGGTTGTTGATAGAGTTCTACTTGGAATGCCATGCTTCTAGGAATTCGCGTGCGTGTCTTTGTTTGGCTTGTCCTAGAATGGATGTGTTGTCCCAGTCGAAGTGCTGTCCTTTCTCATCTGTATGTAAGGATACTAGCAAGAGAGGGTCATGTCTTTTTTGGGTCAAATTTTCTCAAAACCTGCTCTTGCTAGAGAAACTCAGCAGGTCTGGCAGCATCTGTGAAGAGAAATCAGAGTAAACCTTTTGGGTCCAGAGGTCCTTCCTCTAGTTCTGAGGAAGAGTCACTCAATCTGAAATGTTAACTCTGATTTCTCTCCATGGATGCCGCCAAACCAGCTGAGCTTCTCCAGCAATTTGTGTTCTTGTCTCTGATTTCCAGCATCTATAGATCTTTCACTTTTATACAGATAAAAGGTAGTCAGATTACTGAGAAGCATCCACGTCCTGGCAACAATTTCCAACTTCTTATGTTTAAGTGTCTTGCATCATCTTTTATCTACAGATATATAACACTATTTCTGTTCGAAATGTCATGACTTCTTCTGTAAGTTACTTAATTCTTTAATGAAAACTTATTCACTTCATTTTAATTTCCTCCTGTATTTACTTCCTCATAAAAACAACAGATGTTTTCTATCTTTAAAAAAAGACCAGCATTCCATTTGCCTTCCATATTGCTGGCTGAACCTCTATGATGACATTTCTGATTGATAGTTTCCCTTTGTGCTCCGGCTTTCTGAAGTCTTACTCCTGTATTCTTCCTGCCAAAGTGTATAATCTCACATTTTCCCCCATTATATTTCATCTGCTAAATTTTTTGTCTACTCACTTAAGCTGTCTTTATCCCTCTCTGGACTCTTTGGATCATCTTCACAGAGCAATAACAGAACAATTAGGCATGCATTACATAATCTCGACTCTTTCTGTCATCTTGACCACTTGCTTTTCCACCTATTTTTCACCTGGGTCCCTGCTCTGGTGAGGCAGCAGACTTATCTACAGAACTTTCACTTCCTTCACTTAAGTCATCAACACATTTCAATAATTGTGGCCCCCGGACTGAGTTGTATAATACTCCATCAGTCTCAGATTGCAATCCTAAAAAATGTCTCCTTATTTGAACTTTTTTTTAAATTAGTTTCTTTTAGTTAGTTAATCACCTATCTGTGTTTATATGCTATCCTTGCCACTATGGGCTCTTTTTTTTCTCGGCACCCTAATTTCAAATACCTTTTGGAAGTCCAAATACATTACATCTACTCCTTTATCAACCTTGTTTGTCTGGCATGATTCCTCATCATATAGCTTGGTTCTATAATGTATTCTTTTTAGAATCACTACAGCGTGGAAGCAGGCCATTTTTCCCAATAAGCCCACACCCACCCTCCAAAGAGTAACCCACCCAGACCCATTCCCCTACCCTATTACTCTACATTTCCCCTGACTAATGCACCTAACCTACACATTCCTGAACACTGTGGGCAATTTAGCATGGCCAATCCACCTGACCTGCACATCTTTGAACTGTGAGAGGAAACCGGAGCACCCGGAGGAAACCTGCGCAGACATGGGGAGAATGTGCAAACTCCACACAGACAGTCACACGAGGCTGGAATCAAACCTGAGTCCCTGCTGTGGTGAGGCAGCAGTGTGAACCACTGAGCCAGTGTGCTGCCCATATTTCTAATTGTGCTATTACAAGCTTTATAGTGGTTGCTAACATATTCTCAACAACAGATTTTAATCTAACTATTGCAGTTCTCTAATCCTCCAGGACCTTTCTTGATTTAAGCAATGGTGGAAGATTACTGGATTAGAGTGGAGCTGGAAAAGCACAGCAATTCAGGCAGCATCCGAGGAACAGGAAAATCGACGTTTTGGGTAAAAGACCTTCATCAGGAATAGAGCCTCTATTCCTGATGAAGGGCTTTTGCCCGAAACATCGATTTTCCTGCTCCTTGGATGCTGCCTGAACTGCTGTGCTTTTCCAGCACCACTCTAATCTAGTATCTGGTTTCCAGTATCTCCAGTCATTGTTTTTACCTAGTAGATTACTCCCAGACCATCCACAAGCTCTGTTTTAGTATCCTAGTTTGCAACCCATCCTGCCCAGGGGTCTTAACGGCCTTTAGACTCATTAGTTTCCCTTTGTTTTCTTAACACTTTCATCACTTACTCCCTGAACTACTGATACAGAGTGGCAGCAATGTGTGCTATTCACAAAATGCACTGTAGCAACTCTCAAAGTTTCTTCCAAACCCACATACTGTAGCAAGAAAGATAAGGGCAGTAGATACATGGGAAAACCAGCAACAGCAAGTCCCTTCCAAGACGTATTCCATCCTGACTTGGAACCATACATCGTTCTTACAATATTATGTGTTAAAATCTGGGAGCTTCTTCCCTGACAGCACTTTGGGTGGTGACACACACTTACATACGCACAGCACACCCCCAAATGACTGTAGTAGTTCAAGATGACAGCTCACCACCACCTTCACTCGGGCAATTATGAAATATAAATGTTTGCACAAACAGAGACACCCACATCCCACCAATAAGTGGAAAAGAAATTGAGGGAAAGGAGAAGAGTAGTATCTTTAAGGAGAAATCTTGGTCAGGGCTACGGACATGAAAGCTATCTGAATAATATGTACTTCCTTATGTTTCATATGTTATACATTCCAGGTTCTGAGTGAATGCTTCACTCAATTCTGCAGCTGAGTATTATTAACAATGTCAGATAAATATTAATACGTGTCTGCATTTAATTTAGCTCTTAATCATAATTTATTTATTAGGCTAATTGCCTGTCACTCACGACATTATTCACAGACTATGTGCACTGGTTTATCATGACAGATCTGATGTTATACATCCATAAGGTTATTCAAAAATGTAATTATTAATTATAATAAGGAATCAATTGATTTACAAATATACCTAATGTAAGATTCTTTTAAACAATGCTGACTAATGTCATTATCACGAATAGCAGGAAGTTGCAACTGAATTAGCATTAAATGCATCAAAAATAATTAATTGTTAAATGTATTTAGAAATGAAATAGCAATAAAATTGCAGTAGGATAAATGAAAATAATTTTCTTTAAATTCAGCAAGTCGCTAAATTTTCTGGGCTCAATTTACAGCTGGTATAGGCTTAGCATCAATGAGTTTTTAAAATTTCTTTCACTGTGAATCCTTTGAAAATAGTCAAAAATATTTGTAGGAGCAATGATATATTTTGATGCACTTTATCATGAATGCTGACATGTAAGTTCAAGTATTATTGATTGTCATTAATTGAAGCTATTCAGGTAGCAAAATAAAGCATTAAGCAGATGTTTAATACTGCTGTTAGTTCAATTGTATATAGAATGTCATGCAAATATGCTAAGCAGTGATTCACTGTTATCAGTTCCAGTGATTTCAGGCCTCTAGTCTTTTCCCATTCATTAAATGATATTATGTTACATCGTCACAGCTCTGACCCCCAGAGATGAACATCAGGTAAGCACAGAGGATGGGGTTGGGTCTCAATGGATTGCCAATCTAATTGTTCAAATTCAGCACCGCATCGTTCTGCCTGGAGGCTACCAATACTCTGTGTGTCATCATTTAGAAGATGATGCTGCTGCGGTCTGTGCTCTCGTTGGTTTGTTTGTACCTAATGAAGCATGGAAAGTATGACTAATTCTCTGATTACGTTTGCTCCATTTCAACATTCTGTGCATATATATTCACTCGACAGATCCAACACTGACAATTTCATTGCCCCAGGCAATTCCTGCTTTGAGTTTTAAAAAAAAGCCATGCTTTAATAAGAAGGAAGCTGCACTTTTAACAATGGAAAGGTCTGAAAGTATTTAAGACAAAATTCTCAGGATAGTAAGCTAAAGCAAAGCCTGCAATCTGATTGGATACATTTCGGGATCCAAGGAAAAATAAAGGATGGAAATTTCCAAACACCCAGGAATTAAATTTCAGGTCTTTGCACAATGTGAAAAGGGAGATACTCATTTCTTTAATAGGGGAAATAGCATGGTACAGATAATTACAGCCCAATTGGTTTATCATTGATAGCAGGGCAAATAATGCATTCAGCCCAATTTGTGAATTCATAAAACCAAAATTCACACTGTGCCAACGACCATTTAGATTGAATTGAGCTAGGCATAAAATTCATCCACCAATGTCATCGCAATGATTGTAACTAATATGCTTCCAACAGTGCACATTTCATCTCAGCCCTTTACCTTGGCCAACAGGTTTGAGATGCTTGCTCCCTGAGTGGGGGCTGTAGTGAGGAGGAACAAACTGACCATAGCACATTGTACAGAGTGCCATTCAAGAGGGACGGAACAAACATAAATGTAATAGTAATCAGGGATTACAGTCGGGGGAATAAACACTGTTCTCTGTGGCCAGGATTGAGAGTCCGGAAGACTGTGTTTCCCTCCTGGTACCTGGGTTCAGGATCTCCCATCTGAATTGCGGGGGAATTGGAGTGGGAGAGGAAGATCCAGTTGCCATGGTCCACATAGATACCAAAGATAAAAATAGAAAGAGGAAATAGGTTCTGCTGAGGGAATATGACCTATCTAAGGGCTAAGTTAAAAATTGGAAACAAAAATACAATTATCTGCTGGTTACTACCTGAGCCACAAGTTAATTACTGCAGGATCAACAAGGTTAAAGTGGTAAATATATGGCTAAAAGATTGATATGGGAGAAACTGGTTCAAATTCATAGGACATTGGTATTAGTACATGTACAGGGGAAGGAGAGAGCTGTTCCACTTGGATGCTTAACTAGGGCTGTAGAGTTTCATACTAAATAGTGGGGTGTGGAGGGGTTCAGTTGCATGGAAAATTAAAAAGTCAAAGTTAAAGGAGAAGGATGTAAATTAGTCTTAAGTCTAATTGTTCCCAGAAAATAGGAAAGGATAGAATGTGAATATTATTTTGTACCAAGGAATCATGAAAGTTTAGGAAAACTTGATAACAGATCAAACCACACAAGTATGGGACTGGGAACTTGACATGCAGGGATCTTTGACCTTTTGGAGAGACACAGGATGGAAAAACTGGTGGGGTAGCATTGTTAATAAGAGATGACATGGGGACAGTTGTGATAGATGATCTAGACTCAGATGATGTCAAGTCTGTTTCAGTGGAAGTATGAACAACAAGAGAAAGAAGAAATTGGTAAGATAGTGTAGAGACCCTAAAACAGTAGTCACTCTGTTGGCAAGGCTACAGATCAACAAATAAAAGAAGCAGCATGTACAAAGATTAGATTAGATTAGATTACAGATTAGATTACAGTGTGGAAACAGGCCCTTCGGCCCAACAAGTCCACACCGACCCGCCGAAGCGAAACCCACCCATACCCCTACATTTACCCCTTACCTAACACTACGGGCAATTTAGCATGGCCAATTCACCTGACCCTGCACATCTTTGGACTGTGGGAGGAAACCGGAGCACCCGGAGGAAACCCACGCAGACACGGGGAGAACGTGCAAACTCCACACAGTCAGTCGCCTGAGGCGGGAATTGAACCCGGGTCTCTGGCGCTGTGAGGCAGCAGTGCTAACCACTGTGCCACCGTGCCACCCACAAAGGATGGAGCAACAATTGTAGGTGACTTTAATCTTCATGTTCATTAGGTTAACCAAATTAAAAAGATAGGTACATTAACAAATTCATAGAGTGCATTATGGATAGTTTCCTAGACTTTCTCCCAATATGTCGTGGAGTCAACCAGGGAGCAGGCTAACTTAGATCTGGTAATAGGTAATGAGACACTTTAATGAATTGCCTTAGTGTAAAAGATCCCCTAGAAAGTAATGATTATAACATGATGATATTTAATATTCAGTTTGAGAGTGAGAAACTTGTGTCAGAAACAAACATGTTTAACTGAAAGAGAATTACAATGCAATGAGGATTAAGTTGGATAAAATGAACTGTGCAGATAGATTAGCAGGAATGCTCTTAAACAAACATTGCCAGCCATTTAAAGGTGAAAATGTGTTGCTGGAACAGCGCAGCAGGTCAGGCAGCATCCAGGGAACAGGAGAATCGACGTTTCGGGCATAAGCCCTTCTTCAGGAAAGGGCTTATGCCCGAAACGTCGATTCTCCGGTTCCCTGGATGCTGCCTGACCTGCTGCGCTGTTCCAGCAATACATTTTCAGCTCTGATCTCCAGCATCTGCAGACCTCACTTTCTCCTCAGCCATTTAAAGGTTTAATTTATGACTCTCAGCAATAATATTTCCTAGTAAGGAGAAAGGATTCTAAGAGAGGAATAAATCAACAATGGCTAATCAAGGAAGCTAAGGACACATTAAGTTGAAAGAAAAGGCATATAAGGAGGCTGATAGTCCTGAACATAGAACATAGAACATAGAACATAGAACATTACAACACAGAACAGGCCCTTCAGCCCACGATGTTGTGTCGACCACTGATCCTCATGTATGCACCCTCAAATTTCTGTGACCATATGTACGTCGAGGAGTCTCTTAAATGTCCCCAATGACCCTGCCTCCACAACTGCTGCTGGCAACGCATTCCATGCTCCCACAACTCTCTGTGTAAAGAACCCGCCTCTGACATCCCCTCTATACTTTCCTCCAACCAGCTTAAAACTATGGCCCCTCATGTTAGTAATTTCTGCCCTGGGAAATAGTCTCTGGCTATCGACTCTATCTATGCCTCTCATTACCTTGTATAATTGAAGATTGGGATAAATTCAGAATCCAGCAAAGAAAGACTAAAAAAAAAGAAAGGAAGAGAAAATAAACTACAAGGGCAAACTAACAAGGAACATAAAAACTGACAATAAGAGCTTATTTAAATTTATAAAAAGGAGAGAAGTCATTAGCCCCTTAGAAAATGAATCTGTTTTGGGGAACAAAGAAATAGCAGAGGAGTTAATGAGTTATTTTCCATCTGTCTTTATGTTGGAAGATACTTTGAACATTCCATTGGTATTAGATAATATGAGGATGGAATTAATTATCAGCACCATTGCTAAAGATTAGATAAACTAATAGAGCTAAAGGCAGACATGTGTCCTTACAATCTAGAATTTTAAAAGAAGTAGCTATAGAGATAGTGGATGTATTAGTTGTAATTTTCCAAAATTTGTTGGGTTCTGAAGAAATACTGGAAGATTGGAAAACTGTTAAATGACACCCCTATCCAAAAAAAAGGGGAGGGAAGCAAAAAGCGAGCAACGATAGAGCAACTAGCCGAACATCAATTGTTTGAAAAGTCTTAGAGTCAATTATTAAGGAAATAATAGCAGAACATTTGGAAATCTTATCGAATTAAGGAGAGGCAGCATGGCTCGATGAAAGGGAAATCATGTCGGACTAATTTATTCCAATTTTTTGAGGACATCTCAACTAGAGTAGATAGAGGAAAACTAATGGAACCCTTGTATTTTGAATTCCAGAAAGTGTACCTCACAAAAGGTCAGTCATAAGAGTCCATGAGGTTAAAGGTAGTATACTGGCATGAATGGAGAATTAACTCATGGGCAGGAAACAGTGAATGGGGAAAGGGAGCTCTTTTTCAGGTTGATGACTTGTAACCTGTGGAGTTCCACAGGGGTCAGTGCTGGACCATAACTCCTTACTATATATATATGTAATATATGACTTGGAGGCTTACTGCTATCCTTAGTCCTTATGGTCGTATGGTGTTCAAGCTGCTGAACTCTGCACAGAGCAGGAAGCGCAGGTAACAAAGCTGCAAGCCAGGACCTTTCCAAAAGACAGCTGGCTCCTAAAATAAAACAACACAAAAAACGTATTGCAATGGAAATTTTTGTAATTATAGTACCAGGGCAGACTACGGGGCTTGGATGGATATAAGCAGCACTGGAACATTCATGATGAATGTGGATATGAAGAAAGTCGACCTATGTTGTGGAAACTTTCCAGAATCTGATAGTAGCCCTGCCCCTTATTAACAGGCACGGTGGCACAGTGGTTAGCACTGCTACCTCACAGCACCAGAGACCCGGGTTCAATTCTCACCTCAGGCGACTGACTGTGTGGAGTTTGCACGTTCTCCCCGTGTCTGCGTGGGTTTCCTCCGGGTGCTCCGGTTTCCTCACACAGTACAAAGATGTGCAGGGTAGGTGAATTGGCCATGCTAAATTGCCCGTAGTGTTAGGTGAAGGGGTAAATGTAGGGGAATGGGTCTGGGTGGGTTGCGCTTCGGCAGGTCGGTGTGGCCTTGTTGGGCCAAAGGGCCTGTTTCCACCCTGTAAGTAACCTAATCTAACAGAGAGAAAGCAGGCAGAGATCGATAGAGTGTTAAGAAGAGCTTTCTTACTTGGCTATAGTCAGCAACTCCAGTGAATCTAAAAATGACAAGCTGGAGAGCCTGAACAGAAGATTACAGAGTCTGTTGAATTTGTTCACAAGAATTTAATATATACCAAAGTAAAAAGTGTACAGTTATTTAAATCCAACCATTACATTGATTTGGTTTATATCATACATAGAATATGAGTACAATTACCTTAAAACTACATAGATTCACCTATCTAATTACAGTGTTTAGTTAGTGTGAAGGCATGTCCTTGTGATCAGGCCTGTATTTCTGGCTACAATTTGTCCTTACATAAGGATTCATGTCTGATTTGTGTAAATCAATCACTCTCCTTTATCCAATACCCCAGCTTCTTTCAAGGCTCTGAAGTTCAATAAACAAGTCTTTGTTTGACTGTGAATATTATCTCTTTATTCCTTTGCTATCTTGCAGAAAAATTAGCTCTGATCACAAACGGTCCCATGTATTGGTAATTAACACTTCTGTGTCCTCTGTGATATCCACCACTAAAAGTTTGCAACTGTGTGTTAATAAATATCTCTCTACAAATTATTTTACTAATTACTGTCTTTTTCAGAAAAAAACCTTTCAGCATGTTTCGGTGAAGAATCAGGAGGCCTTGAGAGATTATCTTTTGTAGGGAATGGGAGAAGGTGGCTAAGGATGTCAACTCCCAGAGTCTGGATTCAAGGACCTGCACTGAAGATTTAATGATCTCACATGTGGGGAAGGGCAGTGAATGCATCTTCATATATATCCTCACTCTACTGCTCCAACAAAACACTCAAACTTCTCCATCACATCTTTTATCTGATTATGTTTCTCAACATGTTGCTGTCAGGCACAATGAGCAAGCTGTTAGTGGTGTAACCATGGACTTTTCACTTCCCACCTTGCCTCACTTACAGGACTCAACATTCCCCTTCTTATTTCCTGCTTTCAGATGCTGAAGTGCTGCTATCTGCCCAACCATAGTATCTCCCGGAGGTGAAAGAGAACAACAGTACACCAATAATGAAGGATTAACAACCAGATCAGACTCTGCCCTGGAACCTGGTGTAATGTTGGAATCTGCAGACTGGGCCTCTGGCATAGCCACACTAGAGTTAAAGGACAGCTCTTTACCAGCTGACTGGGGGCAAGTTAGCAGGTACATGCTGCTGTGGAGAACTCTACTGAGGATCTTGAGAGGGTGACACACAGAAGAGCACTTTATAGACGTATACAGAGAGATGGTGGATATATTTATAGGTTTTCTACTACTAACAAGAAACATGTACGAATCCAGTGCAACTCAGCAGAAGACATGATACAGATGGCGCCTTCTCTGCACCCTATTCCCCAAATCTCATTCATATTGCAGATGCATAACCAATGCTTCGACTGGGTCCTTACCAGGTACAGCCAGTGTGTTGATAGTTCACCCCTCCTCTGTTATTCCTGCAGCAATAGTCTTTGGTGAATGCACCAAAATATCTCTAAACACACACCTTTCAGGTATTTTCAAAGGAAAAATATTCAAAAAATGTGATTGCAGCAATCAGTGCTGGGACCTTAAAATAAGATAACAGGGTCCATCTGACTGTTTCATACTTCTTCTTTCAGGAGTGGGTTGGGAGAATTGGGGTTGTGAGATCCCATTTACAGATAAAGAGAAGATAATTAGACATTGCAAGCATAGTTTTGAACGGAATGGTGTTAATTGACAAACTTTGGGGATAGTTGGGGAAAATGCAGTGAATGTCATGTACACTCTAGATTTTGATAAGATAACACAGGAAATTACTCAAGATGATTTAAAAATTGCTTAATGTTAGGCTCCCAGATGATACAATCCTGGATGAGAGAGCCAAAATTATGTTACAACCTAATTAGGGACCAGTAACTTTTTTTTATCTGAAGCAGAGAAAGTTTGAAATTTCAGTTATCTGTTAAAGAATAAAACCATGTAGTTTCTTGGTGTTAAACAAATAAAATAAACTTTATTAAGCGAAAGCATAGAGTAATAGAAGTCTGCAGCGCATAAAAGGCCCCTCAGCACATTGAGTCTACATCAGTCAAAAACAAGCAACTAACTATTCTGATCCCATTTACAGCAATTGGCCCATAGCCTTGTATGCCTTGCAATACAAGTGCACAACTTTGATTTGATTTGATTTGATTTGATTTATTATCACATCTGTTGACAAAATATTCTTAAATGTTAGAAGTTTGGAAAGTAAAACAATCTACAATATATATACAATTTGTTTTCTACCATTCAGAATTGACATGAGATAATGAATGAACTAACAGCCAAACTATGTTGCCTCACACGCGGTGTAAATCATGTGGCAAATACAGTCAATATAGATCACACTGATTTCTCAGCAATCCACCAGATGTTAATCACACTGAATATCACCAAATCTCATTAAAACTTTTCCTCCTTCACAAAGGATTCCAATTTTTCACTTTCAAAAGATCTGACCTTTGAATTCCCTCAAGGCACTTCATCATGGACTGACTCACTGAGTGCTCACTTCCCAATGCTTTAGTCTTTCTTCCTGAGATGTTTTTTACACTGGACTCAAATACTGTCTTCCTGCCTCTAACTACCATCATTTTTATGACTCTTTTACAGACAGCTAACTTCACCAAGATGGCACTGTACTTAGGTTTCTGTGAACTCAAGTCTCATAGTGATCCAATTTGTGAAAAATATGTACCCTGGTAGTAAGTTTAGAGAAGAGGGAGAGAAGAAGGATATGAGCATACAGATTTAAAGAATATTAAAGGGAATATTTGCTGTCCACAATGTAATTTCCTTTATATTGTCGGGATCAAAACATAGACTGATTTGCAGAGCACCTCTGGTCTGTCTGTTATAATGTATCCAAATCATTTTGCTGCCATGCCTACATTTCCATCTTGAGCTTCCTACAGTGTTCCAATAAAGCTGGAGGAACCCACCCCATTTCTGCTTCGGCACATTTTAGCCTCTAACACTCAATGTTGAGTTCCACAATTTCAGACTATGCCCTTGATCCTCTCTCTCTTTCAGATGAGGAGCAGTAGGGTTCCTTCACATCCCAGAAAAAATATCAGGATCCTACTCCTGTCTCTGTTACAGGATTTCCCTGTTCAAACATCGTTCGTACATTTATCTGAGCACTGGCACCTGATATTTTGCGAACTCACTACTGACACACATTCTGTCTAATGAAGTTGGGAACACATTAGTGAGATCAAGGAATTAGCGTTTAAATTTAAATCAAGCTTTTATTTCCAAATATTGCTTTGTTATTCACTTAACATGAACAATTTTGAGTTCTGAAGAAGGGTCATTGAATTTGAAAAATTAACATTGTTTTCTCTGCACTGATGCTGCCAGACTTACTGAGTTTCTTCAGTAATTTCTGGTTTTGTTGTTTTTATTTTGATTGCCATCACTTGACAATAACAGGGCGGTAATGGTCTCAGAATACAATCAGCCTTACTGGCTTAATAGCACAAGTAATGTGCCCGGCTATATTTTGACCACCGATATCTGAAATGCTTTATTCTATGCTTCACCTCTCCTAATGTAGTAATATACATTTACTCAGTATCTCTGCAGTATAGGCATCAACATTTATGTTCTCAGAGGCTGCTGACATCATGTCTGAGAGAAAGTGTTTTTGATTCTTTCAGTTTTGCAACATTTTTTATTTACATCTATTTGTAGCTCTCTATGATGATGTCTAAGACCTATTGTTCTATGTGTTCATTTATAGTTTGATTTTCTCTTTTCCAATAATTTGTTTTCAATTATTTACTTTGTCATTGTTATTGTTATAAGGCTTTGAATGAGCAGCACTCTGAAAGCTAGTACTTCCAAATAAACCCATTGGACTTTAATCTGGTGTTGTGTGATTTTTAACATTGTTATTATCAACATCTCCCATCTCCACTTGTCAAAATAGCATATGTCAAGATGATCTGGATCTCTGACTGGATACTTCAACCTGGTTTGCTTTATTTCTTCAAAAGGGTAACGGTTCTCTCCCATTCCTGGAATTGTTGCATTCTGCAGAGTATTCAATGCAGGTATCTCTGTCCCACATGGAGTCAAGTTGAGAGTTGAGAGTGTGGTGCTGGAAAAGCACAGCAGATCAGGCAGCATTCAAGAAGCAGGAGAATCAACATTTTGGACATAAGCCCTGCATTAGGAATGATGCTTGTGGGCTGGGAGGCTGAGAGATAAACGGGAAGGGGGTTGGGTTTGGGGGAAGGGAGCTGAGAATGTGATAGTTAGATGAGGGTGAGCGAAAAGGTGATAAGTCAGAGAGGAGGGTGGAGGAGATAGATGGGAAAGGTGATGGACAAGTCAGGATGATGGTGCTGAGTTGGAGGCTTTGGACTAGGATAATGTAGGGGGAGGGGATATGAGGAAGCTGTTGAAATCCACATTAATCCCGTGTGGTTGCAGGCTACCAAAATGGAATATGAGACGTTCCTTCTCCAGGCATCAGGTGGTAAGGGTTTCGTGATGGAGTAGTCCCAAGACCTGCATGTCCTTGATGAAGTGGGAGGGAGAGATGAAGTGTTTAGCCATGGGGTTGGTTGGGTGCGGGTGTCCCAGAGATGTTCTCTGAAACGATCCACAAGAAGGTGTCCTGTCTCCCCGATATAGAGCACATCACATCGGGTGCAACGGATACAGTAGATGACATTAGTGGAGGTACAGGTAAATTTCTGTCAGATGTGGAAGGGTGTTTTGGGGCCTTGGATGGAGGTGAGGGGAGTGGTGTGGGCACAGGTTTTGCACCTCCTGCGGTGGCAGGGGTAGAAGCTGGGAGTGGGTTGTGAGCTGGTGGGGGGCGTGGACCTGACAAGGGAGTGGTAAGGGCAATGTTCTCTCCAGAACACTGATAGGGGTGGAGAGGGGAATATATCCCTTGTGGTGCAGTCTGTTTGTAGGTGGTGGAAGTGGCGGAGGATGATGCGATGTTTGTGGAGGTTGGAGGGGTGGAAGTTGAGGACCTGGGGGGGTTTTGTCTTTGTTGCCTTGGGACAGGTAGGGTTCAAGAGCGCCAGTATGGGAAGTGGAGGAAATGAGGTGGAGGGTATCATCGAATACGTGGTAAGGGAAGTTGCGAATTGGAAGAAGGAGGCCATCTAGGATTTTCTAAGGTGGAATTGGTCATCCTGGGAACAGATGTAGTGGAGGCAGAGGAATTGGGAATAGGAGATGGCGATTTTGCAAGGGGTAGGGTGGGAGGAGCTGTGGGAGTTGGTGAGCTGTTGTAGTAGATGTGCATAGTTCTCTGTCCACTACACCTCTAATTTCAGTGTCATCTGCAAAATTAATAACTTTACTTCCTATGTTCACATCCAACTCATTTATATAAATGATGAAAAGCATTGGACCCAGCACTGATCCTTGTGGCACACCGCTGGTCATAGGCCTTCAGTGTGAGAAGCAACCCTCCACCACCACCCTCTGTCTTCTGCCTTTGAGCCAGTTCTGCATCCAAATGGCTGGTTCTCCCAATCGAGTCACTCCATAGGCAAAAATATTGAAAATTATGCATGAAGTTCTCCACGTCAACTTGGTAAAACTAAATGGTCAGAAAATCAAGTCAATAAGCTATTTGAGGAATAAAATATCAGTGGAGAGATAGCATCAGATATCCTCTGATTATTGTAGGTTATGAAATCTTAAGCAAGTAAACTCTCCTGAGAGAAATTAAAGGCAAAGTTATCATTGCATTCTTTTAGAACAGGAAAAAGGGAATAGTCAAGAACTAAAATATGAAATGCTAGGTTGTCTTCAGTAAATATTAATTTCAATGAGGTAATGCGCTCAGTTAAATAATGCCGAGATAGATATTCAGTCTCATTCGAGGGATTTAATTTCTGTGGTTAGTAAAGGTGTTCACTTGTTAAGAAGGAAGTAAATTCTGGGAATGTTCAATACTGATGCGATCTCCATATTATTATGAATGTTTAAATTGGTAAAACAGTCGCAAATGGCATTTGTATCAAAAACTTAAATAGCAAAATCCAAAGTGTGTCTTGATTGCATGTGAAAAAAAAAAACAAATTGTACCTGTGGTGCATTTTCTCGAGGGGATGTAAGTTCCTGAATCAGTAGAATTTTATCAACATTTAAACCTCAGAGAATAATTCAAACAGCTGATTGGTTCAAGGTTGGGAAAAAATCTATTTTTGATATCTGTTAAATACAAGAAATACTTTAATGAATTAAGGGAGATAATTGCAACGTCTAGTTAGAGTTAGGTGAGGGATGGCAAACCAGAACCTCTCCTGATCATGAGAAGGCAAAGGAAATAGTAACACACTACAGTGAAAAGCAGTAGAGTTTGGGGTGGCACGGTGGCACAGTGGTTAGCACTGCTGCCTCACAGCGCCAGGGACCCGGGTTCGATTCCAGCCTCTGGCCACTCTCTGTGTGGAGTTTGCACATTCTACCCGTGTCTGCGTGAGTTTCCTCCAGGTGTTCTGGTTTCCTCCCACAGGAAGGATGTGGGAGGTTAGGTGGATTGGACATGCTGAATTGCCCGTAGTGTTGGGGGATGTGTAGGTTAGGTGCATTAGTCAGGGGTAAATGCAGAGGAATGGGTCTGGGCGAGTTACTCTTCGGAGGGTTGGTGTGGATTTGTTGGGCTAAATAGCCTGTTTCCACACTGTAGGGATTCTATGATTCTATTCTAGACCAGGAGAAAAGCAGTTCTCACCTTCTTCGAGAGAAGAAGATTATCTCGGAGTACAACAGGATCTTGATTAGAAGGGCCAATGGGCTGAGGAGTGGCAGATGGAATTTAATTAAGATAAATGTGACGTGCTACATTTCGGAAAGGCAAATCAGGATAGGACTTAATGGTAAGGTCCTGGAGAGTGTTGCTGAACAAAGAGACCTTGGAATGCAGATTTATAGCTCCTTTAAAGTGGAGTCACAGACAGACAGGACAGTGAAGAAGGCGTTTGGTATGCTTGCCTTTATTGGTCAGTGCATTGAGTATAGGAATTGGGAGGTCATGTTGCAGCTGTACAAGACATTTGTTAGGCCACTTTGGGAATGCTGCATGCAATTCTGGTCTCCCTGTTATAGAAAGGATTGTTGTGACACAGTGGTAAACCCTTCTGTTAATTAAATCAAACACTCACAAAAGCTCACCATGCCTCGAAATCTGTTAAAATATGAGTAACAGAGAACTCCCCAAATTCCATTAGTTTAAAAAATAACATTAATTTATTCTTTAACTCTAAAAGTGAACATTAAACAACAACTATTCACAACTCTAAGCCTCCCATTCTCTTAACTGCTTGTTACTTGTCTCCAAAATTATAGCAATATACTGTTCCAATAAAATACTTATGAAAATTACATCAATCTAATTTCTAAACAATACGCAGCTGCTGCCTTCGGTGTTGTCTGTCTGCTGGCTGAAGATCCCACTGGGTTGTCTTTTTTTTTGTGAAGATATTTCATATGAAAAGGTACCTTTGATTAAGGATGTTTCAATGTCTTGGGTCTTTCTTTCTTGATGGCAGTTGCACTGTCTGATTTTCACAATGCCTGCCTTTTTTTATATACCCTAACATCAGATCATCTCATTAGTTCGATGTTGGCAAAACAATAAATTCAAACTCGATTGGGTTTTAGTATCCTGGGGCATAGTTTAAACTGATTGGTTAAATTTGAATTGCTGTCAAAACAGCAACCAACTCAGGTATCTATTTCACATGAAAACATTCCATATTTTCAATTGTCCATTACACTCTGAGACTGCTCTTGTAAGCTTTCAGTGCGGAACAGCATTCACACTTTCTTAAAGGTACAGTACACCCTTCAACTTCATAACAGAATGTTTTGAAAGTTGAAAGGGTTCAGAAAAGATTTACAAGGATGTTGCCAGGGTTGGAGGGTTTGTGCTATAGGGAGAGGATGAATAGGCTGGGTCTATTTTCCCTGAAACATTGGAGGCTGAGGGATGACCTTACAGAAGTTGATAAAATCATGAGGAGCATGGATAGGGTAAATAGACAAGACCTTTTCTGTGGGGTGAGGGAGTACAAAACTAGAGGGTATAGGGTTAAGGTGAACGGCGAAAGATTTAAAAGGGAGGTAATAGGCAACTTTTTCACACAGAGGGTAGTGTGTGTATGGAATGAGCTTCCAGAGGAAGTGGTGGAGGCTGGTACAACTACAACATTTAAAAGACATCTGAATGGATATATGAATAGGAAGGGTTTAAGAACATAAGAATATAAGAAACAGGAGCAGGAGTAGGCCATCTGGCCCTTTGAGCCTGCTCCACCATTCAAAAGATCAAAGCTGATCTTTCCATGGCCTCAGCTCCATTTACTCACCCTCTCACCATAACCCTTAATTCAATTACTGTTCAATCATCTATCTATCTTTGCTTTAAAAAAAAATTAATGAGAAAGCCTCAACAGCTTTGGGTGAAGATTTCCTTCTCACCTCAGTCCTGAATCTGCTCCCCTTAATTTTGAGTCTCTACCCTGAGTTCTAGTTTCACCCATCAGTGGAATCATCCTCCCTGCTTCTATCTTTTCTATTCCCTTCATCATTTTATATATTTCCATAAAATGCCCCCTCGTTCTTCTAAATTCCAATTAATATTATCCCAGTCTACTCAGCCTCTTCTCATAAGCCAAATCCAGAATCAACCCTGTGAACCTCCTCAGCACCCCCTCCAGTGCCAGCACATCCTTTTTCAAGTGAGAAGACCAAAACTGCATGCAATACTTCAGGTGTCACCTCACCAGCACTCTGTACAGCTGCAGCATAACCTCCCTGCTTTTCAACTCAATCCCTCCAGCAATGAAAGACAAAATTCCATTTGCTTTCTTAATTACCTGCTGTACCTGTAAACCAAGCTTCTGTGATTCATGCACAAGGTCACCCAGATCCCTCTGCATAGCGGCATGATGCAATTTTTACTGTTCAAATAATATTCCTTTTTACTGTTTTTCCTACCAAAATGATTGACTTCATATTTATCAACATTGTACTCTGCCTGCCAAACCTCTGCACACTCACTTAAATTGTCTACACCTCTCTGCAAACTTTCACAGTTCGCTGCACACTTTGCTCTATCACTCATCTTAGTGTCATCTGCAAACTTTGACAAATTACACGCTTAGAGGGATATGGGCCAAATGCTGGCAAAGGGGACTAGATTAATTTAGGATATCTGGTTGGCATGGACAAGCTGGACTGAAGGGTCTGTTTCCGTGCTGTATATCTCTATGACTCTATGACTCTCTGAGCGGATAGAAGCTATCTGATGACCATGGAATTAGAATATAGGTGGACTTTATGATAGCCTCTCCTTGGGCTACAATGATGGAAATTGTGTCTCATAGTTCTAGGCTGAACAGGGAAATACAGAACACCAAATAAAAGAAAAAAAATGAAAAATTTGTACTGATATAGCCCTTTTTAAGATCACTGGATATCTCAAAGCATTTTCCATCTAATAAATACATCAGAATTGGAGTCATTGGGAAACAGAAGAGACACAGCAGCCAACTTACACACAGCAGACTCCCATTAAATGAAATGTGATAATCACTCAATGTTTTGGGCATGCTGATTCAGGATAAATATATCATGTAGGAGGACACTTAACTGTCAGTCATCATTAGTTGGTGTGTACTTTGTGAAAATGTCTCTACCAATCAGAGTCCACTCGCAAAGCAATCAAACTTCCCACTCATATAATATTAAAATCTTAAACTGATTCTCTTGTGAATTGTCGTGTTGAATGCAAAATGAACATTTTCAATAAAATGTGCCTTTTTGCAACAATACTCAAAAACGTCAGCTTATTAAACTCCAACACAATTATCACACAATCTGTTAATGAAAATATTGATGTTGATCGAAGTGGAAATGCTGATCTTGAAGGTATAATATGTAAATAAAGTATGTGGATTGACAGATAATAAATGAAACAAGGATTAAAAACCCTAGCAATAAAGGAACACAGAGCTCAATAGAAAATCCATCAGGACCTTTTATCTGTGTACAATCTTTCCCACCAAATTGTCTATATATGCTGCATTCAGGTATACTCTTACTCTCAAATACTACAGTAAAAGAAAGATCAATTTTAAATTACTACTTCCTAAACATATTCACTAGAGAAGATGCAAGGTGCATGGTAGTCAGTTTAGGAGGTACTTCAATGAAACTTAATGACTGATGTCATTAACATTGCTTTCCTCCACAGACCTAAAGGGTTGAAAATCAATAAAACACCAACTGAGACGAGGGATAAAATTTACTAAGTGCTGACAGTTAATAGAAAAGTCAATAAAAGGAGGAGAAGCTCCACTAGATTGGAAAGAGGTCTCCACAGGAACATTTCTCAATAAAGATCATAAAACAACCCCAAATAAGCACTGAACCATTAGACTTACACCAGCAATAGAAAACATATTCAATCAACAAAGCAGAGCAATCGGGAAATTTGATGTACAACGGGACCTGGATGCAGAATGGGGTAAATCTTTGAGACACAATTTCTTTTTCTTATGAAACGAAATGCTATCCCAAGTGTACATCAGAAAACTTTATGATCTGTAATACTGAAACTTCCAAAAAATGATTTTGCTAAAGGTGCACTGAAACCAGGGACATAAAACAATGTAAAATCCTGAGGATAATCGAGGAGCTTGCAAGGAACCACACGTGGTGCTTGCACATCATATGATGTTGTCATAGAAGTAAAGCCCCCTCACAATCCACCTCCCAGCATCCAACAAATGTAAGTATATGCCCATAGCAACATAAGCAGGCAGCTTGGTTCTTTAACCTTGTTCCATCATTTAACATATGGTCTTTTAGTGGAGCAAGGTTGAGGTGATCTTCATATTATATTGCTTTTGTGGTTTTGTGGATATCGGTCCTCTTGTAAGACACGTGTTTGGAAGTCTCATTACTCAAAAAGACAGTTTAGCTCATAAGTGATTTGAGCATAGTTTAGCGCATAGTTTATAGAGAAGAACCTGTGTAAAAATGATGCACAAGCTAGATAGACTGGAAAGAACACACTTCCATGACAGATGCAAATAGTTTCGTGGTCCCAATTGGCAACTAGACCATTGAAAGATGCCCTTTAGAGTGCAAGGAGAATTTTTATTGAGGGTCACCACATTACTACTTGATATGGGCCATTCCTGATGATGATTAATTCCTTAGGTGGGCCTTTAGGTGGGAAAGGATTGTCCCTTTAGCAGCTTCAAAATTTGCTCATTGGCAGGTGGGTTTCCCATTGCCCCCTCCAACCACACCCTCACCACTGGGGTGAGGGCAGGTCTGGCTGTGTGTGAAGCGAACAAACCACTTGCTAGGCTTAACAATCTCCCTGATCATGGGGAAGGGTTAAATCCAGCCTAGCGCTGATACAAAGTAGGAAGAACAACAGCCAACTTGCACACAGCAAGACACCCACAGAATAGACACCATGTAATGATCTCCTGCTATCACCTTTAAAGTATCTGACATGACCACATCATATTGATTGCACTAATAAGTACTGTAATTCAATATCATCATTTCAGAATGTCAATCTTTCACAATATTTGGAGTTATATATAATCCCCAGAATTTTCACCACTCAATCCTACTGCAGACATCCACTGACATTTGGAAATCAATGTTATTTGCTATTTCACCTCACCTTAATAAGATTATTTCAATTTGTTATCATATTTAAATTCTCTATGCTTAAATCAGCAACTTGAGAAATTTAAAAACTTTTGATTTAGTGCTCTGACACTAAACTGCTGCAAAAACAGAAGTTGCTGGAAAACTCAGCAGGTCTGGGTAGCATCTGAATTGAAGTGAATGAAATTTATTGTCATGTGTACCGAGGCACAGTGAAAAGCTTTGTATTGTGAGCAATACAGGCAGATCACAGAGTTGAGAGGCATAGATAAGTAAATAAGAGGTAAACAGTGACAAAAACAAAAACACAGATATTGGCGAATGTTAAGAATATGTGAGTGCATTCAGTATTCTAACATTGGGTAGCAACTGCTACGAAACCAGCTTGTGCGTGTGTTCAGGCTTCTGTGGAGATAAATCATAGTTAACGTTTTGGGTCTGGTGACTCTTCCTCAGAACTGATGGTGGTGAGGAAGATGTTGGCTGATATGCAGAACATATGGTGGAGGAGGAGATAAGGAGTAAATGATAGGTAGAGATTAGAGCCCAAAGAGAAAGAAGAACAATTTGACAGATGAAGGAGTTGATAATGATCTGGCTGAGAAGGTGAATAGCTGTTCGTGGCTAACAGTAATTAGCATATAATGGCAGACTATGTGATAACAAGGCCTGGTGTGTGTGGTAGGGGCCTGCGACATGGATTCATTTTAAGGTTCAGGCCCGAAATTTATTGAACTCGATCTTGAATTCAGAGGGCTGTTGATATGCTTTAATGTTAAATCTGCTGGGTCAGAATTGGAATCCGTTTTGTTTTTGGTTTCCTTCTCTGCCCCTAATCTGTCTTGCAATTCAGAAAGAAGATTCCTCATGTAGGACAAACTGCACTAACACCAATGCACTCGCTTTACAGCAATTGCTACATTTACTGCCACAGAGCCATTGATTTAGATCAATCTCCCTGCTGACTTCAGATGGATGATTTATCTTATTCTAGAAGCCAGTTACAAGAATATCATTTTTGATTCCAATATAGAAAGCTGTTCATCAAAGATATTATGAATAAACCTTTGTCAAATTAGTCTTTGCTTTTGTCTATTCTTTGTCCTCACCCCAGTAGAGTTGTTACTTAATATCACCATTATCAGAATGTCGGTTACCTCAAATCTTTAGAATTTTGTTTTTAGAATCCCTACAATGTGGATATAGGCCCTTCAGCCCAACAGGTCCACCCCCGACCCTCCGAAGAGTATCCCACCCAGACCCATTCCCTTACCCGAGCAGCACGGTGGATCAGTGGTTTGCACTGCTGCCTCACAGCAACAGGGACCCGGGTTTGATTCCTGCCTCGGGCAACTGTCTGCGTGGAATTTGCATATTCTCCCTGTGTCTGTGTGGGTTTCCTCTGGATGCTCTGGTTTCCTCCCACAGTCTAAAGATGTGCAGGTCAGTTGAATTGGCCATGCTAAATTACCCATAGCATTAGGTGCATTAGTCAGGGGTACATGGATCTGGGTGGGTTACTCTTCAGAGGGTTGGTGTGGACTTGTTGGGTCGAATGGCCTGTTTCCATGCTGTACGGAATCTAATCTAATTATTCGACATGTCCCTTGACTAATGCACCGAACCTACACATCCCTGAACACTATGGGCAATTTAGCTTAGCCAATTTACCTAACCTGCACATCTTTAGACTGTGGGAGGAAATCATAGCACCCAGAGGGAACTAGACTGCAATATAAATTCCTTACAACTTGCAGAAGAAGCTAACTACTCTAAATCTAGCACAAAGTGCTTTGTAGTTGTAAGTGACAAATTTTGGTGCATGTCAGGAAATACTTCTTCCTAGAGAGCATCCAACACTATGGTGAAATACTTATTCAATTGCAATGAGATGCAATAATGGCAGAGGAACAGAAACCTGTAAGTTTCTTTTGGAAGGTTGGATTGTAATGGACTAAATGATTAGCCTCATTTTTCCTGCATAGAGTCACACAGGTAGCACAAAAACAAGTCATTCAGTTTAACATTCTTTGGTCTGTTCTTTGTAAGAACTATCCAATTAGTTGCATTCTCTTTTTCTTTCAATGCAGCTCTGTAAAGAATTCCATTTTTAGTGTGTCTCTCAGTTCTTTTTGAGAGTTACTGATGAATTTGTTTATTACACACTTTCAGGCAGTGCATTCCAGACCGTGATGAAATACTCACGAGAAAGAATCCTCCTTTTCATTCTTTTTCTATTATCTAAAATATGTGCCCTCTTGTTGATGACTGTGCCTACCAATGGAATCAGTTTCTCCTTATTTATTATCAAAGCACCTCACAATACCAAAACCTTTCATTATATAACCCCATAACTTCGGCTGATCTAAAGAGATCAATCCAGACTTTTCTCATCTCTCCATATAACTGATTTTTGGCAATGAAGGTGAAAGACTGAAAATAACTCAAAGAAAGATTTAGAATAAGGGGACAGGAATAAATTACCGTGCAAGGATGTGGAAGAACTCTAACTGAACTTTGAAGCTATTGAAACATGAAAGCAGTAAGCTTATCATATAAATTAGTATTCTAATAGATGAGAGTCAGTGCAGAATCAAATGCAAACTTATAGTTTTATTATCAGTTTGACAATTTTTCTCTTGTATTCACTGGCAGGAGAAGTTATGATAATCAATTTTCAATATACATTTTATGACCTGAAATAATCCTTTCACAATTATTAATGAAAAATTGAAGACTGTGTCAAAAAAGAGAGTCACATATAATATCAGTTTAAAGACAGTTCTCATTGAGGATTCTGAGTGGCCAATACCAACTTTAAAATCAATAATGGTATAGATTTAACTCCCGTAGAGCCAGAATCTGTTTCTTCGATAAATTAATTACCTGAGCTCTTTAAATCAATTATTACTGTTTTAACCTTTCCCAAGAATAGTATTCATGATTTGGAGATGCCGGTGTTGGACTGGGGTGTACAAAGTTAAAAATCACACAACACCAGGTTGGACTATAACCTGGTGTTGTGTGATTTTTAACCAAGAATAGTATCTTCAACATAGAAACAATATAAATAACTTTAATTATATTACTGCTGTGTAATCAGTTCAAAATATTTATTGGTCATGTAACATACAGATATTTTATGACCAAGTAAACAGACTTCAATGTAAATTCTGTCCATTAGTCAGAACGTAAAACATCTTTTTCAGCTATGACTGGCATTATTGATAAAAGTAACACTTCCCAGGTAAGAACAATTCTACTTCATATGTAATATATCCAAATATCTTCTGTATGTGACAACTTGAAATCAATTTATCCTTGGGAAGTTGTAACATGACCTCAAAAGAGTAAAGGAATAATTATAGCAACTCTACACCAACTTTGGTATATTAATCTCTGACAGTTTTCTTAGGGAGTGACTGTGTGTATCATTCTGAAGAAATCAATTAGACAAAATACTATTTTCTAACTTTCTGGGTGGCCTTGTTCTGCTTGAAATGTTCTTCGTCTGTAAAGTCTGTTCTTGACATTATTTATTCTTGGATGCTTGGCAGGGGAGATGTTGAGAGCGTGTTACCTTTGGGTGGCATGGTGGCTCAGTGGTTAGCAGTGCTGCCTCACAACACCAGGGTCCCAGGTTCAATTCTAGCCTTGGGTGGAGTTTGCACATTGTCCTCATATCTGCATGGGTTTCCTCTGACAGTCCAAAGATGTACAGATCAGGTGAATTGACCATGTCAAATTGCCCATAGTGTTCGGTGCATTTGCCAGAGGAAAATGGGTCTGGGTGGGTTACTTTTCAGAGGGTCGGTGTGGACTTGTTGGGCTGAAGGGCCTGTTTCTACACTGTAGGGATTCTAATCATATTGGTGAATGTACAACCTCAGAGAAAGGGATTATCCATTTAAGACAAAGATGAGGTGGAATTTCTTCTCGCTGAGGGTAGTGCATCAGTAGTAATCTTTTCAAAGCAGCCTGTCAAGGTTGGGTTGTTAAGTATATTCAAAGCTGAAATTGATAAATTGTTTTAATCAGTAAGGGAATCAAGAATTATGGGGTAAAGGCAGGAAAGTGGAGTTGAGGGTGAACAGATCAGCCATGATCTCATTGAATGGGGGCAGAAAAGATTCAATGGGCTGAATGGACTACATCTGCTCCTATGTAGTAGTGGAGTGATTGTAACAAAGTCAGCAAGATGGACCTCATGGAATATGAGTTCCCCGATTGGGGCTGTTAATTTGGTCCAATCAGGGAGTCCTGGTTGACAGATAAGAACAGGAGTGTTAGAGGTTCTTCTCACTCTGAGAGCTGGCTCCGATGGAGCTGGATCAGTGTCTAGGACTCTCCACGTATAAGTAAAGAGTGACTTGGTGGTGG
This sequence comes from Chiloscyllium plagiosum, assembly GCF_004010195.1. NCBI lineage: Eukaryota > Metazoa > Chordata > Chondrichthyes > Orectolobiformes > Hemiscylliidae > Chiloscyllium > Chiloscyllium plagiosum. The sequence goes on along the minus strand of NC_057715.1, from coordinate 5,039,224 downwards.
GATCTTGGTCTCTGTGGAGTTATTTCAGTGGTGATGAGAGAAAAGGAATTCACTCGCAACAGTTGATTTTGGGTTAGGGTAAGCATTTCTGGCATGATGCTACTATTTGGAAAGCTTGACTCATTCAATTCTGCTGTATGCTTAGTATGTGGGAAGAATGGATTTTTTTTAGATAAATGATATTGAGGCAGATGAAAAGCAATGAGTGATTCTCCTGATAGCTTGTGGACCCACAGCTTTTTAGGTTATTAGGAGCCTGATGTTTCCTGAGGCACCAGATACTAAACCCTTTCAAGAGTTGATAGATTTAGTTAAGAAACATTACAATATCAAATCTCCTCTAATTCTGAGATGCTATCAGGTTTTATTGAGCAGTTCGAGGGAAATCTGTATCAGGATTTTTGATGAGGATAAGATAACTTCAGACACATGTGACTTTAGTTTTACCTTTGGTATGTGAGAACAATGATGTGACCATGTAGAAGGGCTTAATAGCTGAAGCTAGATTTATCATTGGAAAATTCAGCAAGTGGAGAAAATGAGTTGCAGGATATTCTAATGGATGTGCACACCCTCGCCAGGTTGATTGAGCTTGGGAATATCACTTGAGTATAGGTAATTGCATAGCCTCACACAGGACATTACCTAAACATAGGGACTCTAGGTCAGTCCACAGCAAAACCCCAAACCAAAGTCTTGGTCAAATGGAAAAAAAACTTTCTTCAGGATCCGGGCTGGCATCCATTGTGGTTGCTGCCAGAACGCAGCACGGTGGGCGGCACGGTGGCACAGTGGTTAGCAATGCTGCTTCACAGCGCCAGAGACCCGGGTTCAATTCCCGCCTCAGGAGACTGACTGTGTGGAGTTTGCACGTTCTCCCCGTGTCTGCGTGGGTTTCCTCCGGGTGCTCCGGTTTCCTCCCACAGTCCAAAGATGTGCAGGTCAGGTGAATTGGCCATGCTAAATTGCCTGTAGTGTTAGGTAAGGGGTACATGTAGGGGTATGGGTGGGTTATGCTTCGGCGGGTCGGTGTGGACTTGTTGGGCCGAAGGGCCTGTTTCCACACTGTAATGTAATGTAATGTAATCTAAACGCAGACTTGAGATAGCAAAGGAGTCCCACTCAACCCAAATTGAGTAAGAGAATAATTGGCTGGTATCCAAGAGAGTGCATATCCTGGAAATTCTACCTACATCTGGTTTGGAACACTTAAATTGCTTATCAACATCCAAATCAGAACCAACCAAAATAAACATCTGGTTAAATGGTCACCTGACTCTCATGGAGATCATTTCCGGTGTTTCAGCAATCACAGAATCGGTCTTGAACAAAATTTGCCCTGTATCCAGCCCAGAAGTTTGCACAAGACCTTGACCAGATTGAGAACCTATAACTGGGGAACTGCTACAGATTAAGGGGACAACTTCAGTTCCAGTCTCTTCTGAGAAGCAGGTGGTTCATTATCACTGATTGGAGTAAAAGGGTCAAGCCCAAACTTGATGGGGCTGAAATTGGTTGAGAAAGATTCACCTTGATTGGCTCAAACTTTTTTGATTAGAAAATGGCTGCCTGAGTGAAGTCCTAATTAAATACCTGGAGGTTTTAGGAAGGTCTCAGGGCTATCAAAGGAGCCAAGACCATCTTGCATATTGACCAGAAGGCAATTCCATGATTCTGCAAGGCCTGCCCAGTACCAAAGTAGAGGCAGAAATCAGGAGACAGGAAAATGAAAGAAGCATCAAACCAGTCCAGTTTGCAGAAAGTGCAGCACTGGTTGTCCTGATTGTGAAGTCCCATGGGCCAGTTTGCCTTTGTGGGCATTTTAAATTGCTTTTCACAGCTGGATAAATACCCAATCCTTCACATCGAGAATTTATACACAAAGCTGGGAGTTGGGGTGGGGTAGCTGCCTGTCACGAAGCTGGACATGAGCCATGTGTACCTGTAATTGTGGTTATTTGAGGATTCCCAGAGATATGCTACAATTAATACCCATAAGGGTTTGTACCAAGATACGAGACTGCCATTTCAGGTATTGTTAGCTTGTGCAATTTTTCAGTGGATGATGAGAACATTTTATGATGTCCACCCCAGGTTGCCACTTATAGGATGATGTGATAATAACAGGGTACAGGTACATAACACATTAAAAGTTGTAACAAAATCAACAAAGGCAAATGAAAGAGTAACTAAAACACTATGGCTTATCTCTATAAAGAAAATCAGATTTAAGCTGGTTTCAAACCTTAAAATATACGATACTTAATTCTTTTCTTCATTAAATAACATGTATACAAAGCCATTGGCGCACTTGCAGAAGTGATTTGCATAAATGAGGTTGGAAGTGAATGATTATATTACATTTATTTGAGGATGTTGGCAGCAAGCAAAAGCTGAACAGACTGGGCCTCTTTTCTCTAGAGAACAGAAGGCTGTGAGTGACCAAATAGATGTTGCTAAAATTAGGAAGGAATTTCATTGGTTAGACGCAGAAAAGTGCTTCCACTTTTAGGAAGACCAAAGGAGCGAATATAAATTATAAGACTCTTATAAAAAGACCTTTCAGGAGATCATGTTAAAGAATGTTAAGAAAATGGAACCACAAGGAGCAGCGTTGATGATGATCTAGACATCTTTGTGATGAAGTATATGAAGGAGAAAGAATAGAAAGAGAAACTGATATAGTTGGATTACGACGGCAGACGGAAGCTCATGTAGAATTTTAATGTGGGTGTAGATCAGTTGTGTAAATGCTGCAGTGCTGTAAATTCAAAGTAAAAGATAATTAGGTGTAAATAATGAGCAAGGTCTGGAGAAGGGTTTAATTTTGCTGCTCCAGGTTTTAATAAAGTATGATTGCAAGCATTAATCTATTTAGAACGTCTTTGTTAAGCACACTTAAGTCTTTATCAATGGGTAATGAACTTGTCCTCAGGATGTGAATGAATAAGTACACAAATTAATGCAATTTGTCACCTTCCCACCTCTGAGCTATCAGGGCAAGTGGGAAGTTATATTTTTTAGTTTTAATTGTGTAGTGGTGCCTCCTCTCTCATATTGATTTTTATGGCAGTAGCTGAATGCTGAGGACCATGTAACAATGGAGGAGCATTGTCTGCAGTAAGTCCTGTCCCAAGTAGAGAATTGACCAAAAATGGAGCCAGCTACAAGGGCATGGCAGGGTATACTTACCAAAGAAACGGAAATAGCAAAGGCCTTCAGATTGTGAAAAGAAGTCTTTTGTTATCTTCAGATGATTACCTTTATCTTGTGTCACAAATAATCCTCTGCAGCAAATTGGACCACAATTAATACATTCATTTTAAAATTGGTGGATAAATAATTGAGAGTAGTATTCTCACAAGTTTCCTGAATGACACTCCTGATGGTCAAGCTGAATGTTGGAAGCATCTAGGGGAAAGTGAGGACTGCAGATGCTGGAGATCAGAGACGAGAGTGTGGTGCTGGAAAAGCACATCAGGTCAGGCAGCATTTGAAGAGCAGGAGAATCGATGTTTCAGGCATGAGCCACTAATGAAGGGCTGATGCCCGAGATGTCGATTCTCCTGCTCCTCAGATGCTGCCTGACCTGCTGTGCTTTCCTAGCACCACACTCTCAATTGCTAGAAGCATCTGTTTGTATGTATGTATACAAACAGATGTTATGTTTGTATACATACATACATACATACATACATACATACAAATATGTTATGTATTCACTCACTCAAAGGATTAGCAATGCTCAGACCTAACAAGCAAAATAGATGTGATTCAAAAGATTTATTGTTTGCATTTGTACTTATCTCTGTTTTGTCTGTACCAGTGTCAGAATGTTCTCTGTTGAAAATGGTCTGTGCTAATTGCTTTCTGGAATGTTGCCTGCACTCATTTATTCAAGCTTATGGAGTGACCAAAAACTGCCTTTCAAATTATTGTTTCTTACATGCTGGGAACATTGAAGCATTAGGAATATAATCAGACAATTCCGCTAATTTGAGCTTGTCCACTATTCAATAAGCTCATGGCTGATGCCGTACATCAATACTCCTTCATGAACTTACCTAATAAGTATTTATCAGTTTGATGCTTAAATATTCCAAATGTTTGAGCATCCAAAATCTTTTGTGAGGGGAATTCCAAACTGCTATGACTTCCTGCGTGGTAAAATGCTTCCTAAGTTGGTTTCTAAATAGCCTATCTCTACTTTTAAGATTGGGTCCCTTAATTCTTTCCTTCCTTACAGAAGGAACTGGTTTCCCTGCGTCTGCATTTGCAAATCATTTCCTTATTTTAGAAACTATGATCAGATCAACTGTGAACTTTCCATACTCAAGGATCTCCACCTCCTTAACTGAGAGAGAATATGATTTTATCTTCCAGTCAGCAAAGTCATCTCCACTCCCCCATGAACTGCAAATGATCACTGGTGACCTCTGCATTTCCCGCACTCTGCCTCACTCTCTAATGTGGAGAGGTAGGAAGCAATCTTAAAGCTGAAACTTTAATAGGTGGAAAATTAAGAAGGCAATTATTCTGCTAAGCCAGAGCCAGTGCCAGAATCAAGGCTGTACTGCTTTCCAATTGAGTTTCATTTCTAAGTGACTACAAGCTGGAAGCATCAAGTGAATGGCAAATTGCAGCACTGCAGTAAGGGGAGAATGGCAAGTTGTGTCATCTAGCAAGTTGAGCCGGTATACATTGTGTTCTGAGGAGCGTAGTCCAGATTTCAATTGTTCACTGTGTAAAGGACTGCTTGTGGATACCATCAAGAAATAGACAATTCCTCCATACTGAGATTATGTCTGCTTGCATTTAATTCTGCCTCTAGATATTGCATTTGTCTATGAAATCTTTAACATTTTAAGCACTCAGGCAGATCAGCCTTTAATTTGCTCCTGTTCCACTGTGCCTATTAGATATGTATAGATGCTGCCTGTTGAGGTATATTTTTAAATTGTCAACTAGATATGAAACTGATGTAGGTTATTTGCTCTTATAGAAATCATCTGATTTTATTTCCTTCAAAAAATCATTCATTGTTACTTTCTGCAAGTGCAAACCTGACACAATGATAAACCACAAGAAAGACTTGAATTTATTATTCTGTTTTTCATGACCTTGGGAATATTTGACAGCAATAAAATATTATTATGAACCATTGTTACTGTTGTAATAGTAGAGCAATTGCAAACCAATTCACACAAGCAGCATTATGACAATAGTCAGGTAAATCCGTTTCTGTGGTGGTAAATGAACTCTCTCTTCCTCGTACAATCCATGTCATGGATTGTTTCACATCTACCTCAGACGGCAGGTGGAAGGTCTCTGCCTCTGATTTCTATATGATGCATGGTTACCCTTTAAATTAAAAAAAAAATGTTTTTTGAAAAGACCCTCATTTCCTGTTCATGTAACATGTATTCATTCCATGAGAAGAATAATTAATTTGTTCTATTGAAACTCTTTCCCTTCCAACTGATGACAATCATTCATTCTTATAATAAAAATCATGTGTTTCAATTCATATAACAATGTATTTTTCTTTCTTCTTGGAAGGAAAGTGAAAATTGCATTTATAGAACAACTTTCATAACCCCAGATGTCCAAATGCATCTTACTATTAAAAAAAAGTTTTGAGATGCAGTCACTGTGGTGACATTGCAGTTAATTCACTCACAATGTTGCTTAAGGACAAATCTTAATCAGAGCAATGACGATAAGTCCCCAATCTTCTTTAATTTAGAGTTATGGAATCTTTTACAACTCATTGTGTGGGCTTGGATTAACTTCATATCTGCAAATGGATTTGAGCTAATCTAGGTTAATATTCTTTCTGTTAGTTTGAAAATCTTTTTTAAACCAAGACATTTATTTGTGTCCTCCTTCCAATTCATTGTATACGTTGATACTGTGGCAACAAGTTGCCACCAAAGTTTGTTTCTAGATAATATAAACTCTACTGATCCCACCCCAATCCGTGCACAACGCGTTAGTTTCTTCGTCACTGTCATGACAATCTATGGCTCAAGCACTCCAAGGCTCACTCCACTTGGGTCCAACTTTACAGGGGTTAGGGAGGTGGTCAGTGCTCACTGGAAATAACAGTTTGATAAACTCCTCACTTGAGACTCAATTCAACTTGTCATTCCTCAAAAACATTCTTCAGTACCCCATCCAGCCCTGTCTTAGCAGTACCATGGTCCAGAAGGAAGCTGAAAAAAATTATTCAATGGTTGACAGACTGGTCAGATAGAATGAACAGTGGTCAATGGAATTTAATCAAAATAAGTGTGAGTTGGTGTACTTTGGGAGAACTAAAAAGACAAGGGAATGCAAGTTGAATGGTAGGACATGAGGGAATACAAAGGATTAGATGAACCTTGATGTCTGTGTCCATAGATTGTTGAAGGCAGTAGGACAGGTTCACGGGGTGATTAAGAAGGCACATGGGATACTTGCCTTTGTTAGTCAAGGCCTTCAGTACCAGAGCAAGGAAGTTATCCTGTAGTTGTATATAGCCTGAGTTGTGCCACAGCTGAAGTACTATGTGGAGTTCTGGTCACCACACTATTAGAAGAATGTGATTGCACTGCAGAAGCGATTTGCCAGGATGTCGTGTGGGAATGATTCCGTTATGAAGAGAGACTAGAAAGGCTGGGGTTGTTTCCCTTTGAGCAGAGGGATCTAATTGAGGTGAACAAAATTCTAAGTGGTATATAGACAGGGTAGATATGGTGAAACCTTTTCCCTTAGTAGACAGGGTCAATAACCAAGGGGCACAGATTTAAGGTAAGGAGCAGGAGACTTAAAGGGGATTTGAGGAAAACCTTTCTCACCCAGAGGATTGTGAATATCTGAAACTCATATCTAAATGGTAAGTAGGGGCAGGAAAATGCAAAACCTTTTGGACCTATTAAGGAGAGCACTTAAACTTCCATAGCGTTCAAGCTTGTGGGCCAAGTGCTGAAAATGAAAGTAGAATAGATAGTTATTGATGACTAACATGGGCACAATGGGCTGGACGGGGCCTCATTGAGTGATGATCATGAATAGACAATAGACAATAGGTGCAGGAGTAGGCCATTCTGCCCTTTGAGCTTGCACCACCATTCAATATGATCATGGCGTTTCATCCTTAATCAGTATCCTGTTCCTGTCTTACCTCCATAACCCTTGATTCCACAATCCTTGAGAGCTCTATCCAACTCTTTCTTAAATGAATCCAGAGACTGGGCCTCCACTGCCCTCTGGGACAGAGCAATACACACAGCCACCACTCTCTGGGTAAAGAAGTTTCTCCTCATCTCTGTCCTAAATGGTCTACCCCGTATTTTTAAGCTGTGTCCTCTGGTTCGGCACTCACCCATCAGCGGAAACATGTTTCCTGCCTCCCGAGTGTCCAATCCTTTAATAATCTTATATGTCTCAATCAGATCCCCTCTCAGTCTTCTAAACTCAAGGGTACACAAGCCCAGTCACTCCAGTCTTTCAGCGTAAGATAGTCCCGCCATTCCAGGAATTGACCTCGTGAACCTACGCTGCACTCCCTCAATAGCCAGAATGTCTTTCCTCAAATTTGGAGACCAGAACTGCACACAGTACTCCAGGTGTGGTCTCACCAGGGCCCTGTACAGCTGCAGAAGAACCTCTTTGCTTCTATACTCAATCCCTCTTGTTATGAAGGCCAGCATGCTCTTAGCCTTCTTCACTACCTGCTGTACCTGCATGCTTACCTTCATTGACTGGTGTACAAGAACACCCAGATCTCTTTGTACTGCCCCTTTACCTAAATTGATTCCATTTGGGTAGTAATCTGCCTTCCTGTTCTTTCCACCAAAGTGGATAACCATACATTTATCCACATTAAACTGAATATTGTTACAAGACTAATTAAAATTAAAATTAAATTAAATTAAACTTTAAAAAAATTAAAAATAAAATTAAATTAAAATTAAAACAAAATTAAAATAAAATTAAAATAGAATAGAATTAAATTAAATTAAAACAAAAACTGCTAATTTAAACCCGACACACAGAAAAGTTCACCTCGCGCCGTGATCTGTTACATTGTGAGAAGCAAAGAACAAGTGTCAATGTTCCAGATCTTACTATTTAAAGTAAAAATTATAACAATTTTATTCTTTAAGTCCACAGGAGAACATTAAACAACTATTTACAACTCCTTTCTGTTAAACCTCTTTTTTACCTTGCACTCTACAATGCTGATCCAATTTAAAAAAATTAAGATTTACAATAACAAGTCATCTTTCAAAACCAGTCAGCTTTGTCAATTCACCTTTATAGATTTTCCTCTGTAGCTTTTTCTAGGTCAGCTTTTCTTCAGTCTTCTGCTGCACAACCTTTCTTATGGACAGGTACTTTTCAGAGAGCTAATCAGCTAGCACTCTATACTTGTTGGTGTTCTTGGCGGTTCTTCCCCTGACATTGCAAAATGTTTTATAGCCCAAACCATCAGATCATTTCATTGGTTTGATGTCATCAAAACATTAAATTCAAGTTTGATTAGATTTTGATCTCTGGGGCATAATTTAAACTGATTGGCTGAATTTGAATTTGTTTTTGTACAATGGCAACACAGCACCAGCTATTTGAGTCAACCAAATGTTACATTTTTAAATTGTTCGGCACACTCTGTGCTTTCAGTCCTTGCTAGCTTCCTTCTCTCTGAAAGGCACAGTACACATCTACACCTTCATAACAATATATTCAAGAAGATCTAACAGTGACGATTGATGTCATTGTGGTTGTCTATGTATTAATTTGCAGAACATATACCACAGATATTTAAGTTCTGTTGAGTCAGATGACTTGAAGTTTGTTTACACCATTAAGTATTTACAATGTCACAGACTTACACACAAAATTTGTGTTCTATACTTTCTGATGTTATTGTACAATACACACATAAAAGCAATTGGATTACCTCAAACAAGTAACAGAGATATTGGAATATCATATGCAGTGATGCCACATAATTGTCCTAAATGTGAAATGGCAAGCTGTATGGGTCAGAAACTATGCAAAATACCAAAAAAATACAGAGGAGTCTTTTAGCTGTCACCTAGAGAAAAGATGATTACCTCGTCTCAGTGTTCAAATAACTCTTTTGCATAATCTAAGTGCAAAGTTTGCTACAGACAAAGCCTTATTCTGCCGTAACATAATAAAAAAAATATAAACCTATTAGTAGCCTTTGCCTTTGGTCTTACTTCAATCTCACAAAAGCTGTAATATATTATGATGACCAAGCTTTTTGCCATACCCTCAGTTAGCCCTGTGTTTTGGAAGATTTAAATGAAGTTATTCAATAATGGCTGCCTGCAGTTGAGTATATATTAGCACTACCCAATGTAACACACAACAAAAATTAAAGGCACCATCTACCACAAAGTATGAGGTATCATTCTCAAACTTTGATGACCACAGAAATATATCACCTTCTGTCTAATCCATGAGGACATGCAAGTAATGCTCCTCACCAATGAAACTATGATAGACCTTATCTTGGTTAAGACAAATAAGGTTGTGTCAAAGTTAAAAATCACACAACACCAGGTTATAGTCCAACAGGTTTAATTGGAAGCATCATAACTACCAGATGATAGAGTGGCTCTCCGAAGGGTAGTGTGCTTCCAATTAAACCTGTTGGACTATAACCTGGTGTTGTGTGATTTTTAACTTTGTACACCCCAGTCCAACACCAGCTTCTCCAAATCAAGGTTGTGTCAATACACCATCTCTCTTCTCCATCTTCCTTGCATCCATGCTGTGTCTCAGCTCCTGTAACTTATCTACAGGTATGGAAGTAATATACAGAATAGCTGGAAATTGGGTTCAACTCTGTTGGCTTCAATGTGAAATTCTAACCTCACTCATAGTGCAGATGACATTGTGTGCACGCTCACTCAACAATTGAGCTCTAGGTCATTGCTGCTTCTTTCTCTAAAGCATACGTGAAAATACACTTTTCATGAAACCCCCAGCAATCCAAAGTCCTCAGCCAACCAGCTTTCACAGCGCACTACCTCCTATTCCCAATTCAGATTAAGAGCAAGATCCTCTAAAATATGAACCATTTTTCAGTATCTTGATGTCAACAAAGATGATTAGCTCATAATACTTCTATCCTCACCTTATTTCATGTTCATAGGAAGTAACATTGACTTAGTGGCCATTATTCATCTCTCCCAATTATAAATTTCTCCAATTGAATAGATATTACTGAATTCCTAAGGCCACCATTTCATTATCCAGTTTCTCTGCCTCCAGTGTACCTGTTTGATAATCCTATATTTTGTAACAGAACTTGTTCTTGCTTAATTCCCCTGGATTCAGATCAATTGTGTCTTTGAAATAGTCAATTTCATTTTCTGAGTTATTGCTCTCAACCCTTCCAAACTGGTAAGGGGAATTGACTCCCCTCTTCTTAACTCCCACTTAGTCGGTAGCAAATAATTAGTTTTCTTTTGGCATAACCCAATTACAATTAATTAAAACATAATTCACAAGACAGTGAAGGAGCCAATGACGAAGACTTTCTTGAGTGAAAAGAAGAAATTTATTGTCATTAACCCTAAACAAAACACAATATCAAACACATATGAACATATAGATAATAAAGCTTAAAAAGGGAGAGATTGGTGCAGACACTCAGCAATAGGCTATGTAGTTTACAAGTCCTTAGAGTCTTTAGTTACATAATCTACAGATATCTTTCATTTCATGGTAAATGGTTATTATCCTATATAGCTTTTTCATCCGACACTGTTTTCTGAAATATTGAGAGAAATCAGTTGACAGGAGGTGGGATGGGGAGAGGCAGAGGGAGAGAGACAGACAGACAGAGAGAGAAAGAGAGGGAGAGAGAGAGAGACATACAGAGAGAGACGGAGAGAAAAAAAGAGAAAGAGATTTTCAGATCTTGTGGCACAAATGCATTTCTTCCTTCTCTTAAAAGTAACGGATTAAATATCGTTCAATGTTATTCTGGACGCTATTCTAGACTTCATTGTCTTCCCAAGATGACCAATTGACTGTGTGAAATTATCGTGCACATGTGTATTAAACAGGAGATGTAAATTTCTTGATACTGACTCAGTTGCTTGGTTCTGGTGTCTTTAGGTAAAACAGATTATTTCAGTGTGGACAGCTTTGTTTATTTCACATGGATTTCATGATGCTTGACTCAATCTTTGGACAAGATTAGAGTGGCGCTGGAAAAGCACAGCAGGTCAGATAGCATCCGAGGAGCAGGAAAATCGACGCTTTGGGCTAAAGCGCTTCATCAGGAAATCAGGATTTAAAATTCAATAGAAACCAAAAGAACTACACTTGCTGCAAATCAGAAACAAAAACATAAGTTACTGAAAAAGCTCAGCAGGTCTGGCAGCATCAGGAAGGGTTACTGGACCTGAAATGTTAACTCTGATTTCTCTTCAGCAATGCTGCCAGACCTGCTGAGCTTTTCCAGCAAATTCTGCTTTGTCATCATCTTTCACAGGACAAAGGATTAACTCTTGAGTATGTAACAGAATGCTGTTTTATTGATGATGTGATGATTACATGATGGACAGGATGTTGATTTCTTCTAAAGAAGAAGCAAGAAATGTCAACCTCATGCAGGATTTGAAATAAATAAACAATTGCTTTAAAAATGGTCCAAGGGTCCAGTCATCTATCTTTGAGTAGGAACCCATGAACATCAAACAGAATTCCACCTTACAACAACGTTCTTTCACCTTGAGTTACTACATTCAAGAGGCCATTTTGCGTCAATTCAAATGTGATATGTCATCAAACATTTCAACTCTTCCCTTCCTTCTCAGCAATCCAGGTGAAGCATTCTCTCTATAATACCCAGTTTCATTCTTCTAGCACATCTATACAATTCCTCTCTTACCCCAGTTTACCTTCCATGACAGCACAGGAGGTTGTAACAACTGCAGAGCCCTCTCTAGGAGAACAAGAACATTGCACATGCCTTCTTGCGGATCATTTCAGAGAACATCTCTGGGTCACCCACACCCACCAGCCCCATCGCCCGCTGGTTGAACACTTCAACTCCCCCTCCCACTCCGTCAAGGACATGCAGGTCCTGGGCCTCTTCCACCACTAAACTGTTACGACCCAACACCTGGAGGAGGAACGCCTCATATTCCGCCTTGGGAGTCAGCAGCCACACCGGATAAATGTGGATTTCAATAGCTTCCTCATTTCCCCTTCCCCCATATTATCCCAGTTCAAAGCCTCCAACTCGGCATCGCCCTCTGGACTTGTCCATCACTGTCCCCTTTGACCTATCACCTTCTCCCTCACCTTCATCTATCTATCCCAGCTATCAACCCCCCCAACCCCACCCTTGTCCCATTTATCTCTCAGCCCCCCTGGCCCACAAGCCTCATTCCTGATGAAGGGCTTATGCCCGAAATGTCGATTCTCCTCCTCTTCAGATGCTGCCTGATCTGCTGTGCTTTTCCAGCACCACACTCTCGACTTTGCAAAATGTTTCTTGCTTGCTTCCAATGTGGCATGGTTCGTTGATTGGATAATTACTTTGCTGATTTCTTCTATTTTGTACACAATTGTCACCTTGAGCTCCCTGTCACCTGTCAATTCAATTTTCCATTTCATTTCCACTGCAATCTCTCTGCCTTTGGTCTTCGGCACTGGTATAATAGAGTTCAAAATAAGTTCGACGAGCTGTATCTCATTATTCTACTTGACACTTTATAGCCCTCTAGCCATAACATTGATTTTAGATCTTAACCGAGATTCACATTTTCACCCTGGCAATTGATGCTAACAATGTGGGATGGATACATCAATATTTTTGGAGATGAGGAGAGGGAGAAGTTTGATAGTTTGGGTGGACAAATCTGTCAGACATGGCTCATGGGCGGTTAGCACCTTCCGGGTCATTCTGTTTCCTCTTTTCCTTCTCCAACTAGACTTTCGGACTACTGAGGCAGAGCGATGTCTTGCTAGTTTTTCACTCTTTACTTACCCACTTTACTAACAAGGGTTAGGTCACTAACTAATGGTATTAGAAATTGTGAGTGATGTTAAAATGACCACAAATTCACTATTAGAATGTATCACAACATCAGGATTTACCACGACATGTGCTGATGTCTTGTTCAGTGCCTACTAAATTTTGCCTGGTTGGAGATCAGTCGGAATTGAGAAATGTGACTTGTTTCCACAGCCAAATCATATTCCTTAGTGACTGCTCCATCTCAGACTCATGTGAATTCCAACTCAAGTTTCATCCTTCGTGTTTTGATGCACCCAGGATCAAAGGTATCCCTGCAATGTTCAAGGTTTCCACAGACAGCTGCTCTCACTGTATCCTGAGATCCACACTCAGTGCCCTGTGTGGCCATATGCACTTCTCTCTCCTAAAGCAGTGCCTCACACTGGCTCCAAGCTGCATTGCTCCCCAGTTCCACTCCATCCTCCAGCTCACTCGCCGCACTGATAAGAAACAATTTCTTTTCTTTTCAGGCATCAAGTAACACAAGGTGCAGCAACTCATTGATCGTCATGGCCTTCCAGAACCTTCCTCCCTTCCTGTTCCCGCTGATTCCATCTCCTCTCCCAACCTTATTCCTGTTTATTTAGTTACTATCCCTCCTGACCTTCCACTATGAAGCTGTTTTGTCTTCAGCAAAGGTCTCAGTTTTATCCCTCTGCATTAACGACATGACATTGAACTCTTCTTCTGTCATTTTTGCCTCTGTGCCCATTTCTTGGGAGAAGAGCCCTCTCCCTGTCCTTTGCCCAGCTCCAACACTCTTCCTCCATCTGGACCCTTCCTTTGGCTGTTTATCTGCGATTGACCTGTTCATTTAGAACCATCAACGTGACATTGGTCACCTTAATTTCTCTGTCCTCTTCACCCATTCCAACCTGAATGGAATGGATGAAGAAGGGCTTATGCCCGAAACGTCGATTCTCCTGTTCCCTGGATGCTGCCTGACCTGCTGCGCTTTTCCAGCAACACATTTCCAACCCATTTCAACCTGTCTGCCTTTGAACTGACTGCACAGCATGCTCTCAGATCCAACCTTAACCTTGTAATTAAACCTGCCGATGAGGGTTATGCACGTCCACATCCAGAGATCATTAGCCCTTATTCTGTCACCTCCAGTGGGATGTCACCACCAGACACATATTCCCCTCCCCTCTCTTGCCAGCCTTCTGCAAGGACTATTCCATCCTGATCTAGTCTTCCTTCACTCCCACCCCCCCCCCCCACCCCCCCGCAGCCTCATGGCACCATCCTCTGCAACTTCCGAAGGTGTAACACCTGCCCATTTCCCTCCTCCCTCCTCAGTATCCAAGGGCCCAAATGTACCTTCCAGGTAAAGCAGAACTTTAACTGCACTGCCCCACAATCTAGTTACTGCATTCGCTGCTCAGAATGTGGTCTCCCCCACATTGGGGAAACAAAGCATAGACAGGGTGACAGCCTCGTAGAACACCTACATTCTGTCCAAAAAAGACCTTGAGTTTCTAGTTGCCCACCATTTAAACACACTTGGCCAACATCTATGTCTCGGACTTGGTGCAAACAGGCAGGAGGCTGGAAAAACACAACAAGCCAAGCAGCATGAGGTGGTGGAGAAGTCAATGTTTTGGGTGGAACCCTTCTTCAGGACTGGGAATGGATGTAGGGAGAGCTGCAGATAAAGGGGGTGGCGGGTTACATGGTGGTGAAGTGGGGATTGGTGAAGACAGATAGAGGGTACAACCTGTTTGGACGTCTTCACTGATCCCAACTTCACCACCCTGTCCCCACCACCTCCTCTATCTGCAGCTCCCCCTACAGCCATTATACACCCGAAAAATCAACTTCTCCACCTCCTGATGCTGAGTGTTTTGCTGTGTTCTTTCAGCCTCCCACCTGTCTCTTTTGGATTCCAGCATCTGCATTTTTTTTGTGTCTAACTTAAAACTGAATGCATGGTAACCTGGAAACAGGAGAACTTCTTTCTATCCAGAAAACAATCGCAGGAAGGAATACAATAGAAGTATCAATTTTTAAAACAACAGGGAACTACTCCTTCTGATAAGACCTGTCTTAGTATCACGATTTGTAAGATGTTAGAATGGAGTATTGACATTGGGGATTGATGTTCCCTGTTCTCTATTCTCTTGTCCTGTAGGATCATCTCATTTTCCAATCTCCCTTTGCTCTTTTATCTGTTGAATCAGGCTATTTAATCTGCAGTAATGCTAATGCCTGTGGGTCACTTCATAATCCTCAGTCTCCATTACAGATGTCCTTTTGGAGGGATCCTTCTGATCCTCAAGGTGCATTTTAATATTGTCAGGGAGACAATTTTTAAACTCCTTGAACAGCACGAATTCTGTTATTATCTAACAGGTACGCTGCACTTTTAAAGAATTTACCCATCAAATGCCATCTGTTTGTATATTTCAAATTCCCGATACATTTGTGTGGGAGTTTTACATTTATTTTGGAATTGCTGATGATGTGCTATTGGTACAAGCAGATTGGCACCAAGGACTGTATTTTTAGTATGTTTGCAATCAACAGTCATGTCAGGGGATGGGATAGAGCAAATTTCTTGGGCTTTTCCTGTTATCTGACTTTAGCTCATCAGTGCTCAGACTGCTTGAACAAATTTTATTGCTTTTTCTCAAAAGTAATAAAGACATCTTCTGCAGTTAATGGTAGGGCCCTCGGTAGTGTTGTCGAACAGAGAGAATTCAGGGTTAAGTCCATAAAACTTTGAAAGTTGCATCACAGGTAGACAGGGTGGTTAAAAAGGTGTTTAGCACGTTTGCTTTTATTGCTCAGTCCTTCGAGTAGAGGAGTTGGGAACTCATGCTAAGGTTGGACAGGATATTGGTGAGGCCACTTTTGGAGTACAGTGTACAGTCCTGGTCGCCCTGCTCTAGGAAAGATATTATTAAATTGGAGAGGGTTCAGAAAAGGTATACCAGGATATTGCTGGGAATGGAGAGTTTGAGTAATAAGGAGAAACTGGATAAGCTGGGTTTTTTTTGACTGGAGCGTAGGAGGTTGAAGGGTGACCTTACAGGAGGCTTATAAAATCATGAGGGGCAGGGATAGGGTGAATAGCAAGATCTTTTCCATAATGTGGAGAGTTCAAGCTAAAGGGCAATTTTTTAAGGTGAGAGGAGAAAGATTTGAAAGGGACCTGAGGGGCAACTTTTTCACATAGCGGGGTGTTCGCACTTGGAAAGAACTGCCTAGAGGAAATGGTGGAGGCAGGTATTGTTACAACATTTAAAAGACATTTGGACAGGTACATGAATAAGAAAGGTTTAGAGGGATATGGACCAAGCACAGGTAAGTTTGGAAGCTTGCTTGTCATGGACAAGTTGGACCAAAGGGTCTGTTTTCATGTTGTATGACTCTATAACTACCCTTTCTGAATTTAGGAGTGATTTTGTTGACTTTTAAGTCATTAAGGCCTGCATCAGGATAATTAGGGGGAGCGGATATTACAGTATTGTGAGGCAGAATGAGAGTTTCTAGTTGTTTTCTCTCTCTCACTCTTTACACTTAACAGCTCCAACACTGACCTTTACAGCTGGAAATTGTGATCAGTTTGTCACTTCTTTTCTTGGTCTCAAAAATTCAGCTGCCTTTTTCTTTCTTGGCCATAACTTTTATCCCTTTCAGTCTTGGTTGAAAATCACAGCTTATTTTTCAGTTTTTGGGGGAAAGTAATTTGTTCTGGCCCTGATTCATCTTCTGCCCTGACTCCAAGCTGAACTGGAAGTGAGCTGGTATTCTCAAGAACTCCCAGCTCTTTGTCTGACTTTGTATTTTAGGTCCTATCTGATCAGCAATAACTTTTAAATTGTCTATGTTGAAGAACCCTGACATCTGGCAATTTAAACTCTCCTGATTAATAAACTCTTGTGCACCTTAGTTATCAGGAGTACTTTTATAAGCCTCTGGTTTGCTTTAAAACAGTTTGACTTAATATTTCAATTTCCATTTTCTTTAAAGTTCAAAATTTGGACTCATGACATTGTCCAACAGCTAATGAAAGTCTAAATGACTGTCTTTGTGATTGGTGCTGATATGAAACAGTTCAATATAAGAGGCTTTTCTCTGGTGTGACTTCCATCTTAAAAATGAAATTCAAACTTAACTTAAAAGTTTGGTTTCCAAGTTAAAGGTTTTAAAGCAGAAATGTTCATTGAACAGTATTTTTCCCTAAAATCTGCAATAACAGAAATGTATGTCACATATGGAGATCTTTAAGAGATATGTGAATTCATATGATTTACTGACTTACGATATTTAAACACGAACAGTGGATGATCGATTATAATACTGCTCTCTACAACCATGCTGGCATTTTTACTGGTTTCTTCATTCCTGGAAGTCCACAACAAAAATTTAGGCTGTTTTTTAAGCGTGCAACTTTATCTTTCCCTAATTAAAATGTACTTCATTCTTTTCACCAGAAACTGTATGGAGTCAATTACAAGGTTTTCATCAGTGAAAGGAAGAGCAACTTCATTACCTGCTAACCCAGAGAAAATAATAAAGGTACAACATCAAACGTACAGACTTATTGAAATTTCATGGACCCTCCCAGACACATTCACAGACACGCAAAGTTAAAGAGAACAGTCATAGAGTTTTATAGCATGGCCCATTGCATCCATTCAGGTCATCAAACACCAACCTATTCTCACTTCTCAATTCTATTTTCTAGCTCTTGGCTCAAAGTTTTCACTTACGATGACATTTCAGAACCTAATCTAAATAGTTCTTATTTGTCGCCTGTCTCTACCACCTAAATGTTTCTTAAATGTCTCCTGCCTCTACCACCATTTCAGTAGTGCATTCCAGATACCAAAACTTTCAGGGTGAAAAAAAATGGTTTCCTCAAATTATTTCTAAACATCCTTTTCCTTTGCATTAAAACTATGTCCCATGATATTTAACTCTGTTTTAACTTGTCTGTTTCCCTTGGAACTTTGTCCAACTCAATTAAATTCCCCATCAGCCTTCTCTGCTTTAAGGAAAACAACCTCAGTACATTTAATCTCTCTTCATAGCTACATCTCTCCAGCCCAAGCACCATCTTGGTGACTCTCTTCTCTATCTTTTCTAGTGCAATCACAGCCTTCCAACAGGCCAACATTACAGACTGTACCCCAGCCTTGGCCTAGCTAACATGATATATTGCTTCTTGCTATAACCTCCTTGCTCTAGCATTGAATGCCTTGACAAAAAAGGCAAGTAACACAAATGCCTTCTTAACCTATTTATCAATCTGTCCTGGCCCTTCAAGGAATTATGGACATAGATACCAAAATCCCTCTGATGCTCGGTATTTCCTAGTGCCCTACCATTCAATGGATATTTTTAGTCTTGTTAGTCCTCCTGAAATGTGAACTCTGTTTCTCTCTCCACAGATGTTGTCAGCCCTGTTGAGTTTCTCCAGTGCTTTCTGTTGTTATTTATCATTGTGTATACTGTGTTGTATAGAAACATGTCCATTTTATTGACTGATCATTGCTGACCACTAGGTGAAGCTGACTGGTATTGTGTCTGTGTTAAGGCAAGACATCAGTACTGTGAGCTTTTAAGTTTTGAACGAGGTGACAAAGGGCAAAACATCAAGGCAGCACAGAGATGCTGTCAGCGCCCAAGCAGGGATAAAGTGAGAGAGCACTAATAGATCAACTGATCCAATCCAAGTGTACTAGCAGCAAGATTAAGTGCAGCATTGACATGGAGAGTTGAATTGTAAGTATGTTAGAGGTAAGCCAGGATGCAGTGACGCTGGTGGGTGTCCAAATCCAACCTCCATGGAAGGGGAGTGTGAACCATCACTGGTCATGGAAAGCAGCTAGAGATATTGGTGACCACTGTCCAAGATGGAAGACTGGAGGAGCAAGCAGTGAGCTGAAACTGTCAGGTATCCACTCTGAATATCAGTTCAGGAAATGCCACCACCTCGTTCCTGTCCAGTGTACAGGAGAATAATCTACCAATGAGGCAAGATATGTATTAACGACTTACAAATTCAAGTAAATAAGACTCACTAGTGAGATTCTCACCTTGCCGTTAAAAGCTTGGTTTCAAAATTTGATATTGTTTTTCCTTATGTCAGGAATCTCAATTTTGCAATTTTACCATATTTTCCCAATTTTCATTAATCATGCCATTCAGGGGCTGGGAAGATTCTGCTCTTAAAAAATCTTAAGGAGACAAGTAATGAGCAAGGGGTGGGGGGCATCTGGGATGAAGGCAAAATTAAATGATGAAAAGCATAATGCTTCTGCGCAGAAGAGTAGCTAATGGGACTGGTGAGGAAGTGTTGGGAAAAGGTGAAAATTAGAGTAGCAAAACCATTATCGAGGCCTATGTCCGAAAAACAAAAGTGGACACAGATTATCGTACCTAACCAATCAATAATATCATATTTAATCTGTCTTTATTTACCCACTTCATTTACACTTGCAGTGCCTTGCATTTACTTATAACTCGATACATTACTTAACTTTCTGCATTTCATATGAAAAATCATCAAACTAGAATGTTAATTTCTCCACATAGATGCTGACAGACTATGTTTGTTTCAGAATTCTCTGTTCCTTTATAAATTTGACCTGTCTATTGATCAATATACTGGAGTGTATAATGGAAATGGACCCAATATTGTTTATTTTATGTATCTGCCAAAATTTAAAATGACCAGATAATCATCATAAGAAGTATTTCTATTGCATATTGATCCTGGAATTTTTATTTTCACTTGATGCACAATTCCTTCATCTTTTCTTAAAATGAAATGTTATAATTCCCAGCTGTAAGGGCTCACAGAATGCTATTTATCTGCGTTTGTGTGCTGTTAAGTTAGCTCAGCCTTTCTTGTCAATCAGTTACTCAGGTGTATATTATTTCCATTTCAGGGAAGATATAAGAACAAATTTTGAAAGTCACTGCTCCTAGCATAGGACTTTGTTCAGGTATTGTAACGGTGAACTTTAGTTGGACATTCCTCATTTTCTGGTGCAAAAGTATCTGGCTGAGTGTGTAAGTTTACAAAGTTGTCTGATGACTTCAAGTCCCATATCACTGTAGCCTTGAGGCAATATTTATTGTAATGAAATATGTATATCAATATCCTGCATTCAAGTTGCATCCAGACAAAAACACAAGTCACAACACACAATCAGCAAATTGGGCACACTGACTTAGCAAGCAGCTGCTATGAACATCGTAAATTATTCCTAAAGTTCTCTCTTTTGCTACATACAACTCAGTCAGTGGTTGCACTCTCTGTCTTCAGGTTCATGTCCAAGTAAACTGAACACACAACCTAGACTAACACTTCAGTGGTTGGCACATTATTCAAAAATGAGCCATTGAACTGAGACCCATCTATCCTCTTACATGAATGTTAAAGACTATATCACATTAATGAAAGAAAAGCAGGAAAGTTTGCTTTGATCGTCTGGTCAACATTTATCCCTCAAACATAATTTGGTAATGTGTTTCATTATAGTCATGGGCTCTTGTTGTACACATATTGGCTCCTGGATTTCTACCATTACAGGTGTGACTGCTCTTCATTATTTGTAAAATGCTTTGAGATTTCCTGATGTTGTGAAGATATGGTTTAAATGTAAGACTTTCTTTCTAAGTGACTAAACTCAAAACTTGCTGTAAAATTTGCACAAATATAATTTTTTTATCCCCACTATTTGTGACAGTATCGAAAACATTCCTCTTTCTCTGCTAAACTTCCAGATTTCTCTCTATAAATCCTTGCCTGTGGTCAAATAGCTGATTCTCTTCTCATCAGACAGGAGGAGTGCAATCTTACAGGGGCTGGAAGAACATGGTGAGATGTAAAAGGTTTGATGAGGCCCATTTTGATATTGGGAGTGACTTACTGTACTTTTTATACATCTGCCAAATGGCAAGGTGTGTTTCTTAACATAGAATCCCTACAGTGTGGAAGTAGTCCATACAGCCCATTGAGTCCGCATTGCCCTTCTGAAGAGCATCTCACCCAGACCCAAGCCCAAAACCCTGCATTTCCAATGGCGAACCCACCGAGTAGTAACTTCAGTGAACTACTTGCTCCAGAGGTCCTCCATGTTGGATACAGGCTCGAAGATCTCAGAGCATGCTCTGTGGGCTCTGATCACACACATCAAGATTGCCAGGCTCTAAGATCCCGCATGGCACATCTCCGATTCACTTATACATGCTTCCACACATCAGGGCATGTATCTTGGGCTGCATCAACAACTATCATTATATTGCTGCAGCAAGGGCTCAGGGATCCACAGCTTGTTCAGTGTGTTGAAAGTCTACCTTGTTCACTTGCTGTCCAAGTGCTTATTCACTCTGAGCCTACCTCAATAGCTATAGTGTCCCTGCCTAGCATTGCAATGCCTTCTTACACTTTACTTCCACAAGCCGGAGATACCAGGCTCACAGACGAGCTATATTGCTTTGCCATTCAGCACAGAAACAAAGCCAGGAAGTTTGTCATGGATATCAGCATTCTTCAGATAATTTAAGAGTGATAGATTTTGTTCAGAGAGGTCTCCACACATAAAGTCAAGAGCAGCCTCTGATACCAGTCCAGGTGCTTGAAAATAGGCAGTCAGTCAGTCAGTCACTTGGGGCAGTTAGAGTTGGGGTGGTCTTGTCTAAGGGGTGAGGAGCTAAATGCCAGGCTGTCTTGACTCGTTCTTCCCTGATGTGGGCTGTTATCTCTGGGATAGATGGGGAGGTGTCCCGTCAAGTGAGTAGGCAGCGTTCAGGGCTTGCAAGATGGGTGGTGGTAGGGTTCAGGGTGGGTGAGGCTGAGTCAGGGAAGATGTTTTATTGAATAATGAGAATGATAGATAATGAGCGTTAATGGGAGGTAGGTCCAGGCGCAGAGATACAGTGAGTGAGGTATTGGAGAGAAGGTGGTGACACTTATCCTGGTGAAGTAGAGAAGGACATTGACCTTCTTTCTACAGTGCTGGGCATTCCTCCAGATGGCTGAATTGGGTGACAACCTTAGACCAGCTGGGCATGGTCTGGTGTTATCACCTCCTCTGCCAGTTCTAGGGGAGGAGGAAGTCCTGAACTGTCACCAGGCAATAGGACCTGCAGCTCACTGCCTGTAAAGTGAGACACCAAATTTCCCTTGTCTGACATCTCTGGGACAAACGAAAGGAACCGTGCAGGGCAGTCCCGGAGTGTCAATGCTTGCCCAAGTGTGCAACAGCTTTTAACGATGTCATGCTGTCTAGGCTGCCCATCCATTCTGGGTATCCTGGCAATGATGTGTGGTTCTGGGAATGACATGTATCTAAGGTGAATCTAAAACAGGATTAAAACAGAGGAATGCCACTGGGATGGAGTTGACAGATAATAATGCTCATTTGGTAAGTTACAAATGAATGAAAAATCCTCCAAAAAACTTGACACAACTAACACTAAGCCAAAAAAAATGTTTCAGCTCTAAGTAAATAACACTTGGAGGTTGAGAGGTGATTGTATTTATTGCATTTATTGATTTTTGCTCCTATTCATCAATCTCTCATCCCTTTACATTTATTAATTCATTAAATCTACCTCCTTTCAGCAGCACAGTGTTGTATATGGCCAAGAATCAGGCTCATCCTACCAATCTTTCGCAAGTGTCATTATTATTTCCCAACATCCCGAGTCACCATATCTTTTCTGGTTATTCATGAATAACAAAAGATGAGTCAAAACTGCTGGGAAGAATAAAGCAGTCCTTAGAACATTTTGAAAGAAAACACCATTCAATAGGGATTTTATTTTCATAAACTGAAGTGCAACACCTTTTGAAAGGAAAAACCTGGAAAATTCATTAAACTTGCAAATGAGGCTGGGCTCCTGGGTTACAGGTTGATCAAGGAACAAAGCAAACTGAGACTATTATATTTCCTGTCTGCTCAGTTTAGTGAATCGGCAGTTCTTTTAATGACTGATGTGTATTGTGGCACTCTCATGTCTGTCGCTGTGAAACCTCTCATGGGGATATGACAGCGTAAAATAAATGTGAGTTTAATTTTTTTCGTATTCTGCAGTATGATGGACCCATTTTGTTATTTGCTGGAGGCATTGATGCTAATGTAGGTTTAATAGCAAGTTTTATACACCTTAGAGCACAGTTTGCAATTTTATTAGCCTTCATCATTTCATTTTGAAAGACTACATCAACATGTAGATGAACTGACAATTTCATTTCCAGTGTCATCCTATTAACAAGTGCAGAATGAATACACTGTGCAACAGGTACATGCAGGAACCAATTCCCTAATTTGCTATGCATATCTTTTTTAATGGAATGGATTGTGTTTGCAATATACCACATCAGAATTCCAGCCTCTATTTCCTTCCAGTGAAATGTATCTGCGTCACTGCAGTGAAAATATGTTTGCACTTGTTATATGGGGTGGTATGACTGTCCCTTGCATCCCCAATGAGTACTGACCACCCCATTAATCTAATCTGACTTAACTGTCCCCAACTCCCTCACTCACCTGTGCACTTACTTTGCACATTCACATTCTGTCTGTATTTCCTCAAAGATGTGGAAGTACTGATTTGGACTGGGGTGGACAAAGTTAAAATCACACAACACCAGGTTATCATCCAACAGGTCTATTTGGAAGTACAAGCTTTTGGAGCACTGCTCCTTCATCAAGTAACTAGTGGGGCAGGATCATAGGACTCAGAATTTATAGTAAAAGGTCATAGTGTCATACAACTGATGCAACGTATTGAACAAATCTAGATTGTTGTTAAGTCTTTAATCACTTAGAATGGCTTGCAGGTTTTACCTCCAATAATACGTAAATCCCAGAACTTCTTTCAAGTCACATTCCCAAGATAACTTACAGTTTTATAAAAAAAAGGTGACATCTCAGATCAGGCAATGCATTAAAGATTTGAGTTTAGAGTCTGTCTGTATTCTAACCTTTAGTCAGATTAGTTCCATTTCCAACGTAGGAACTTATAAAATGCCACATGGACTGTCTGCCTATAGATTGTGTGCTTTTTGAACAAAATAGTACGTGTCTGCAAATATAAATCTGTAGAGGCCAATTCACTCCAGTGTGTGTGTGTGTGTGTGTGTGTGTGTGTGTGTGTGTGTGAGAGAGAGAGTGCATATGCGTGTGACTTTGTGTATGCGCGCATGCTTGACAGAGCGTGTGCACAAATGTGACAGAATGCAACCGCTGACTGAGCTGTATGTAGAGAAAGAGAGAACTTGGGGAATAACTTAAAATGTTCATAGCAGCTGCTAGCTAAGCCTATGTGCCCAATTTGAGAAGAGAGAGAAAATAAGTGAAAAAAAGAAAGAAACACACCAACTCTGCACTCCGTTTCTAAAAATCAAAACCCAAGCCCTTGAACCAAAAATTGAAGGCAAACATGTAATTATGGTTTGGTCAGTCAGTGAGACTTCACTAAATTATAACTATTCAAGAACGTTGGCATCTGCATTTTCCAGACCGAGTGAGAAGTGAACTGTGAAAATCTTGCTTGCCATCAGCAAACAGGGGCTCCATTGAAATAATAAATCCGGTTTCTCAGTGAAAAATTGGAAAGATCCAGAAAAGATGTGGAGGGTATTTCAAGCCTCAATTATGGATGATCAGTCATGATCATATTGAATGGTGGTGCTGGCTCAAAGGCCCGAATGGCCTACTCCTACACCTATTGTCTATTGTCTAATTTAAGGTAAGACTTAAATTCAGGATTAATAGTGTCTAACACAGGTCACATAGACAAAACCCCCAAGGCCTGTTGAGAGATTTGTCACAACCTGTGCAGCAAAGGACACAAATGTGATTTTTTTGAGACAGGCAGAAGAGTGAGGCTCCCTGAATTTGTAATCCACAACAATTAAAGCTGTTAAGAAAGAGAATTTGGGCAAGGGAAAGGGCTGTGACATTGATGCATTGCTAGAAAATGGATGTAACCATGACATCATCGTGGCAGCCAACGACACTTTAGGTTCTGCTACCATTATTATGACAGTCAGAAAAGTACACTAACAAGATCTGGGACAGTTGTGTTTTATTGCACTTAGTAGAAAACTATTCACCATTTCTTTACATCAGCAAAACATGTGGCATCAAAGGACTTGTGCACACAGATGCAGGAAATTTGCTTTTGCTTTGGCTCCAGCTCAAAACATAGGTGACCAAAATGTGTGTAACACATTGGCAGTGAAGAAAGTGCTATGATCTACTTGACCAGTCAACCTGCTAATCAATTGGACCACTTGGAGTGCTGATAGTTGGAGACTACATATGTCTCTCTATTTTCCAGATTTCGATCTTCCTTTTCAAACCACCATATCAGTAGAGCATGGGACGTAATATCAGGAAACTAGCAAGCTCTATACATTTAGCTGCTGTCTACTGAACACAGGCTGCCAGGAGATGTGGGTCATCTCGTAGAGTATGAGCTGCCAGCACTTCCTGCTGTTAACATGACAAGAACCATACTGGACCATCAGGGCGAGGGAGATTGTTAAAAAGCAATGGCTGGGGCCATCTTAAATTTGCATGATGCTGCCCAACAAACACCCAATCTTATTTTCTTCTGTTAAGATGAATTGAAGCAGCAAGGAATAAGATAAAAGATGCTTATTTAGAAAGGCAAAGACTGACGAGGGATAGTCAACATGGCTTAATGCATGGGTAATCATGTCTCACAAATGATTGAGCTTTTTGAAGAAGTAACAAAGAGGATTGACGAGGACAGGGCGTTGGAGTGATTTATATATGCTTCAGTAAGGTATTCGACAAGATTCCCCTTGGGAGATTGGTTGGCAAGGTTAGGTCTCATGGAATCTTGGGTGACACAGTGACACAGTGGTTAGCACTGCTGCCTCACAGCACCAGAGACCTGGGTTCAATTCTCACCTCAGGCAACTGTCTGTGTGGAGTTTGCACATTCTCCCTGTGTCTGTGTGGGTTTACTCCGGGTGCTCCGGTTTCCTCCCACAGTCCAAAAATGTGCAGGTCAGGTGAATTGGCTGTGCTAAATTGCCCGTAGTGTTAGGTGAAGGGGTAAATGTAGGGGAATGGGTCTGGGTGGGTTGCTCTTTGGAGGGTCGGTGTGGACTTGTTGGGTCGAAGGGCCTGTTTCCACACTGTAAGTAATCTAATACAGGAAGAACTAGCCATTTGGATACAGAACTGGCTCGAACGTAGAAGACAGGATGGTGGTGGACGTTGTTTTTCAGACTGAAGGCCTGTGACCAGTGAAGTACCACAAGGATCAGTGCTGGATCCACTACTTTTCATCTTTTATATAAATGATTTGGAAGTGAGCGTAAGAGGTAGAGTTAGTAAGTTTGCAGATGACACCAAAATTGGAGGTGTAGTGGACAGTGAAGAAGGTTTCCATTGGATTCTAATGGGATTTTGATCAGATGGGCCAATGGGCTGAGGAGTGGTAGATGGAGTTTAATTTAGATAAATTTGAGGTGCTACATTTTGGGAAAGCAAATCTTATCAGGACTTATACACTTAATGGTAAGGTCCTAGGGAGTGTTGCTGAACAAAGAGACCTTGGAGTGCAGGTTCATAACTCCTTAAAAGTAGAGTCGCAGGTAGATAGGATAGTGAAGAAGGCGTTTGGCATGCTTTCCTTTATTGGTTAGAGTATTGAGTATAGATTTTGGAGGTCACGTTGCAGCTGTACAGAACATTGATTAGTCCACTGTTAGAATATTACGTGCAATTCTGGTCTCCTTCCTATTGGAAAGATGTTGTGAAACCTGAAAGAGTTCAGAAAAGATTGACAAGCAAGTTTGCCACAGTTGGAGAATTTGAGCTGTAGGGAAGAGGTTGAATAGGTTGGGGTTGTTTTCCCTGGAGCATCAAAGGCTGAGGGGTGACCTTATAGAAGTTTATAAAATCATGAGGGGCATAGATAGGGTAAATAGACAAAGTCTTGGGGTGGGGGAGTCAAGAACTAGAGGGCATAGGTTGAGTGAGAGAGGGGAAAGATATAAAAGAGACATATAAAAGGGGAAACTTTTTCACGTGTATGGAATGAGCTGCTAGAGGAAGTGGTGGAGGCTGGTACAATTGCAACATTTAAAAGGCATCTGGATGAGTATATGAATCGGAAGGGTTTGGAGGGATAGGGGCCGGTTGCTGGCAGGTGGGATTAGATTGGGTTGGGATATCTGGTTGGCATGGACGAGTTCCATTGAAGGGTCTGTTTCCATGCTGTATACCACTATGACTCTATGGCTCTACTGATACATGCAGGCATAGAGAGAGTGAGAAAGATCGAGGAAGGGAAGTAAGAGTGGTATGGAAAAAATAAGAAGCAAACCATAGGAATAAGCAAATTAAGAGCTGATCCTAGATAACCCACAGCTTGACCAGACGACTCTCCCAGTGTGACCTATATGATGTGTAGCAGTAACATCAATTTGTTCAAGTGAGCTGACCTTGCATTAACGAATGAGGATGGTTTACTGCATTATAGGTATGTGCAGCAGTTCCAACACCTCTCTGCCAGAATCACATTGTCAACCCTATAGAATATCAATTAGGCTGGAACATATTACAAGGTTGTAATACATTCAGAGGGATTCCACTGGGATCTTAAGCAGCAAAAGCGAATCTAAAAATGGTTTGTGAATATCAAATTATATTGTGGTGCAGATTTCTTCCTCCAAGCTGAAACACATTATAGGCAAGTAACCAATCTTGATATTGAGAAGCCTTGAGCTGTGTTATATTTTTGAATCAGCCAATTCTATTTAGTGTGACCTGCTACAGTATTTGCGGTTCACAATTAAATATGTGTGATGGAGAAATTTTAAAATTTATTTTACAATTAAGTTTTGTGCTTTGAATTTAAGCATTTTTATAGTACACAATTTACGCAAAATGTTGTGTCAGGTTTAATTTTACTTTTTGTTACAGGAAAACACAGGAAAACCCCATATATATGCTGTTATCATATGTTGTCCTCAATAATAGGGGCGATGCTTCAAAGTTGAGCTTGATCGATTGTCTACATTTCTCATGGGGATATGCAGAAGATGTGACACAAATCAGACATGACACAGTCCATATTCAAATGCAGGAAGACCTGGACAACAATTTGGCTTGGGATTGCTAAGTAGCAAGTAACATTGCCTGGATCTTGTGTAGCATCAAGCACCATCTCCAACGAGAGAGAATTAGTCACTGACCCTTGATGTTCATTGCCATTGAATTGTTACTGTTAACATTCTGGGGGTTACCATTGACCAGAAACTGAATTACACCTGCCATACAGGCAACAAGAACAGGTCAGACGCTAGGAATTCTGAGGTGTGTAAGTCAACTCCTGACTCCTCAAGTCTGTTCACCTTTTACAAGGCAAAGTCAAGAGTATGATGGAGTGCTCTCCATTGTCTGAAGTTCAACATTATCCAACATGCAGCAAACTATTGACATCCCATCTAGCAACAATCACTTTCTTCACCATTGCCACACAACGACAGCAGTGTATACCATGTTTACGATGCACTGCAACAGTGCACAAGTCTCCTTCGACAGCACCTTCCAAACTTGTCATCTCCACCACCAAGAAGGACAAGGTCAGCATGGGACAATAACCTGTAGGTTTCCTTGCAAGACAAATAATAGCTTAATTTTGGAACAGTATTGTTGTTCCTTCACTGTTACTGAGACAAAATTGTGGAAATTTGCTCCTTAACAACTTTGTGAATGTACCTACACCACAAGGGCTACAGTTTAAAAAGGCAGGTCATTATTACACTCTTTCGGGTAATTAGACTCAGTCAAATGCTGACTGAGCCAGTAGTGCCCACACTCTGAAATGAATTTGCAAACAAATTTCAAACCATGAAGTGTTATTCTGTTCTGCTGTAACTCACATAAATGTACTGATATGATGTACTCCGGCATGCATTTTTGTATCTCTATTACTCTGATAGAGGAGGAATACTGGTGCTGTGGCTAATGGGAATCTGTCTGTGATTTGAATATGATCAAATACAAATGTATTCATTCATTCAATGTCATTATTGTGGCAATAACTGAGACCTAACTTGAGGAAGGTGAAGACTAGGTGTTAAGTATTTATCTACAGTGTGTTCTGAAAAAATATAATAACCAGGAAAGGAGGAAGGCTATTGGTTAAGGAGAGAATTGCAGTACTGGACAAAAGAGGGAGGGTGCCTCAGAGTCCAGGAACAAAAACAATTTGACGAGAGCTAAGGAACTGAAAAGGCATAGTGATGTTGCTTGGTGTAGTATATAGGTCACAAACTAGTGGTAAGGATGTAGAAGAATAAATCTACAGGGAAATTACCGAGAGGCCAATAGAGGATTTCTCATAGGAGACTTCCATTTCCCAAATTATAGACTGTGTTACTTGTAGTGTAGGGGACAGTGAGGTGTAAATGTTGTGTTTTGCATGCAGAAGAGCTTCCCAAAGTGGGCTATATCGAGTTCAATGAGAAAGGATGCACAATTGGACCTGGTTCTTGGAAATGAGGCAGGCTAAGTGGATGTAGTGTCTGAGGGGATCACTTTAGAATACACTGATCATTGTATCATAAGGTCTGGGGTGATGATGGAGAATAACATGCAGCAGTTCAAAGTGAGAAAACACAACTGGCGGAATTATAAGAAAAGACCGACAGTCAACAATGTCTGCTTCAGGCATATAAATCGTAGAAGAATGATTAAAAAATGATTAGATCTGATTAGGGACTAAATAGGCAATTTACACTTGGAAGCAAGGCACATAGCTGAGGTGTTAAATGAATACTTTATACTTACCAAAGAGGGAGATGCTACCCAGGCCACAGCGACTGAGGAAAAAACCTGTTATGAGCAGGGTTCAAAATTGATCAGAACAAGCCACGGAACTATAGACCGGTGAGCCTGTCGTCAGTGATGGGCAGGTTGTTGGAGGGAATCCTAAGGGACAGGATGTACATGTATTTAGAAAGGCAAGGACTGAATAGGGATAGTCAACATGGCTTTGTGCGTGGGGAATCAAGTGTCACAAACTTGATTGAGTTTTTTGAAGGAGTAACAAAGAGGATTTATGACGGCAGAGTGGTGGGCGTGATCTATATGGACTTCAGTAAGGTGTTCGACCACGTTCCCCTTGCGAGACTGGTCAGCAAGGTTAGATCTCATGAAATACAGGGAGAACTAGCCATTTGGATACAGAACTGGCTCAAAGATAAAAGACAGAGAGGGGTGGTGGAGGGTTGTTTTTCAGACTGGAGGCCTGTGACCAGTGGAATGTCACAAGGATCAGTGCTAGATCCACGACTTTTCATCATTTATACCAATGATTTGGATGTGAGGATAGGAGGTATAGTTAGTAAGTTTGCAGATGACACCAAAATTGGAGGTGTAGTGGACAGCGAAGAAGCTTACCTCGGGTTACAATGGGATCTTGATCAGATGGGCCAATGGGCGAAGAAGTGGCAGATGGAGTTTAATTTAGATAAATTTGAGGTGCTACATTTTGTGAAAGCAATCTTAGCAGGACATGTACACTTAATGCTAAGGTCCTAGGGAGTGTTGCTGAACAAAGAGACCTTGGAGTGCAGATTCATAACTCCTTAAAAGTAGAGTTGCAGGTAGATAGGTTAGTGAAGAATGCATTTGGTATGCTTTCCTTTATTGGTCAGAGTTTTAAGTACAGGAGTAGGGAGGTCATGTTGCAGTTGTACAGGACATCGGTTAGTCCACTTTTGGAATATTGTGTGCAATTCTGGTCTCCTTCCTATCGGAAGGATATTGTGAAACTTGAATGGGTTCAGAAAAGATTTACAAGGATGTTGCCAGGGTTGGAGGGTTTGAGCTATAGGGAGAGGCTGAACAGGCTGGGGCTGTTTTCCTGGAGCGTTGGAGGCTGAGGGGTGACCTTAGAGTCAAAGAGTCAGAGATGTATAGCATGGAAACAGACCCTTCGGTCCAACCCATCCATGCTGACCAGATATCCCAACCCAATCTGCCAGGGTTGACAAAATTCTGAGGGGCATGGATAGGGTAAATAGGCAAAGTCTTTTCCCTGGGGTCGGGGAGTACAGAACAAGAGGGCATAGGTTTAGGGTGAGAAAGATATGAGACACCTAAGGGACAACCTTTTCACATAGAGGGTGGTATGTGTATGGAATGAGCTGCCAGAGGAAGTGGTGGAGGCTGGTACAATTGCAACATTTAAGAGGCATTTGGATGGGTATATGAATAGGAAGGGTTTGGAGGGATATCGGCCGACCTTACAGAGGTTTATAAAATCATGAGGAGCATGGATAGGATAAATAGACAAGGTTTTTTCCCCTGGGGTGGGGGAGTCCAGAACTAGAGGGCATAGGTTTAGGATGAGAGGGGAAAGATATAATAAAGAGCTAAGGGGCAACCTTTACACACAGAGAGTGGTACATGTATGGAATGAGCTGCCAGAGGAAGTGGTGGAGGCTGGTACAATTGCAACATTTAAAAGGCATCTGGATGGTTAATAAATAGGAAGGGTTTGGAAGGATATGGGCTGGGTGCTGGCAGGTGGGACTAGATAGGATTGGGATATCTGGTCAGCATGGACGAGTTGGACCGAAGGGTCTGTTTCCATGCTGTGCGTCTCTATGACTCTAACTTGAGCAGAGGACCAAAACAGCACCCATGGTGCTTACACATTTTGATTCTACACTGCCTACTTGGCAAGCAGTGTTGAAAGATCCTGTCCGAAACATCCCCTGTCCAGCTCTTCTGATGCTGCTTGACCTGCTGTGCTTTTTCCCGCTCCAAATTTTATCGACACTGACTTTCCGGCATCTGCAGTCCTCACTATCTCCAAGTGTTGCCTAGCCATTACCCACTAGAGAATACTCTTCTACCTCTGCATGGATTGAGGACAATAACTTTATTTTTCCAAAACATACTGTAATTTTGATTGAGAGAAATCATCTGCAATAGTCTGAATGCAATTTTCTTCCTGTCATCATGCAGGAGGCCAATATATCTAATTGTGTTGGACATGCCAAAATGCACACATCTGCCCATGCTCCATACAGGCAGGGGGAGTGAAAACTTTCACGGTAGTGAATTCCTGCTCCTCCATGCCACTAGCTTTGTAAGGCATGGCCAGATATTCGTCCCCGTTTTGACACTGACCAGGAAATCAGCACAGATCAGGACCCAACCTGCCTACAGGGAATAAACAAAAGGAACAGGAGATCTTCAACCACAAGTAAGGAGACTCTTTTGACGTAATATTGAAATTATGTTAATATATTCATAAAAGTTGTTAAGAACCATCAGCCCTCTCAAGCGTTCATAAAGAAAATCCTGTGAAATTATTTTAACGAGTTGTCGATTACTCCCTGTTGCACTGGTTCAATCAGACCCTAATAGATTATCACATTGCTACCGTAGGACCTTGTCTGGTGCAAACTGGATGCTGTATTTCCTATTTATTTCAACAGAACCTTACCTCAAATGTGCTTCTGTAGCTGTTCTGAGATGTGCTGAGGTCTATATATAAATAGATGGTACATATAAATGCAGGCTTTTAGTTTACAACTTGAGCAATCTTCCAATTCAGAATGAAAAAAACTTTTCCCTTCCCTTTAGGTCTCCAGACAAATTAAAATTGTGTATTGATTTTTAAGTTGGAGGCCTCAGGTTTTTGTTTATAACTGCAGTGTCTTATAGAAGGCTGCCAATTTTAATCAGGAAAATTAATGTTAATATTAAATCACTTCACAAATTACATGGTACCTCTCTGTATTCACTCAGAGTGTTTCCAATTAGCTGCTCATTGGCTCAGATGCAAACTCCGTAGGGATACGAGGATTCGGACAGCTTAAAGTTCTGATGTCTTTTCAAGCAAGCCAGTGACATCAATTTCCCTGGCAGGGCATCAGTTCCAGATAACAATTTTACTGGAGCTTTCGTATCTCTTGACATTGCTAGAACTATCTGGTAATTGACAGATGAAATCACTGATGCGAGTTCTCATGGGCAGGCTAGTCATTTGAACATCTGCCAGTGGAATAAACTATGTCCATGCAGTTCCTCAGTTTTGCAGCTGTTTCCAAGTCTCATTTCTTGCAACTCATCTGACCTGTCATGGAGAAGGTGTGTCAACAGATGAGTGCATTACAATAGGGAATAATTGAGGAATCAAATTTCCTTGAGGTTAGCGGAGGACAGATTATGCCAGACAAGGGTATTATTATTGGCTGGCATTTTTGTTTTATTTTGAAATTGCTTCCATGAAGCTGCAATATAATGAAAGATAGAATATTTTAGTACAAAGATCACATACTCAGTATATTAATATGTAAATGATTAATTAAGTTTTGAAAAACTATAATTTTCATGTGGCTTCCTGTTAGGCCTTCAGTGTAGATTAAATTAGAAAAGGCCTTGATTTTTTAAAAAAAGTCTGGCTTTCGATCATCAGTTCATTATCTCCACTGTGACATAAAGAACAAATCACTTGAACCCTAAAATCAAAGGTTCCATTGTAGCATTTACATAACACCTGGGTTTTCAAATTCTGCCTGTAGAAATTATTTTATGCAAATTTTAAACATTGAATATTGTAATATTAAATCAAAGGAACTTAGTGTTACCTGACAAAAATGTTAATTTACATTTTTTTTATTTTTCATGCAAATCTACTGCCGTGCATGTCAAAAAACAATGTAAGTATTTCCAAAGTGACATTAATAGGACTGTCAAAATCTACTAAGGTTAAACAGCCTTACATTTCAGTGTGCTCCTTTTTCCCTTAGAAAAACAATGCATGTGCTTGCAAATAGTAGGTTGAACGAATTGTTCTTTGACAGCTTTGAAATGTAGACTAAATAGGTATGAGGGAAACAGATTTAAGGTCCTATTGATAAAGTATTTTTTGGTATCTAAAATGTTAGTGGCCGATTAATTGAAGTGTCTTTGAATGTCAATATTGTTCATTAACTGTGCAGTGAAGGAATATAATTATGCTGGTGGGAATATTTAATAAATTCAGACAACTGACAGATCTAAAGCAGCTTCCAGTAGTCACAATTGAACTATTGCCTATGGCCACTGACATGAAAATGGTTTGTATAAAGAATGTATGGAATTTGTTATATATATGTAAATTATTGAGAGTATAGAAGGTCACTGTGACATTTTGTTTACTACCTTTACAATCTTGTTTCATGTTGCTCTTGTGCTGTATACAACACTGTTCCATTTGGTGTTATGGACCAGACCAGACCTCTGCCTTACAACCTCTTTTCAAACTAAAACCAGGACAAAATACACCTCTTAAAATGACAGCATCGTCACAATGGCTCTGAAAGATTTTGAAAGGGAAGATACTAAGGAGTGCTACAAACACCTCTCTTTCTACCGATGTCCTATGGATTTGTGGGCAGACCATTTTAGGATCTCAAAGTGTAAGACATGATGTCTGTTCTTGCTCGAAGTCTTTGTAACAATGTTGGATTGGCGTAGCCAGTAACTAGTTGACATGCAATAAAATAGACTCTGTCAACTACAAAAGATTCTAGTTAAACCAAGTGTCTTTCTTTGACAACATTAGACTAAAGGGGCCCTGTAATTTCATACACTTAAAGAGGATGGTGACAGTAGCTGGAATCATGAGCTCATATGGTGTGGTGAGCTGGCATGCTGGTGAAAGACTCTCATTCTCTCGCTCAATTTTACTCTCCTAAGCATTGTTTTTTTTCTCCAAGTTTTTGCTCATTTTATCCCCACTCTCACCCTTGATTGTGTTGAAGGTCACTCTCACTTTCACTTATTTAACTGCAGTTACTTGCTGGGCAATTTATTCCAACACTGAACAGTTATCAGTCTTAATTATATTCAAGTTCAAAATTATTCATGTCTTGTCAATAATAATTTTACTAATTATTACGATACATCTTACATCTCTACGCTTTTGATTTGCATGATGTCATTCTCAGGCATTTCATTTACAAATGTGATTAATTTATTTCCCCGAGTTGTGGAGTTCAAATATAACATTGCTTGCTTTTAGTGATGACTTTGTCTGTTAAAAATGCATTGGTCCAAATCTTGATGTGACTAGCCAAGAAATTGGGTCCAACTTTCATTACAGACCTACCCTTGACACTGAAAATATTTCCCATCCTGTAAGGTCCTGGAAGTTCAACTAGAAATCGGAAAGGCATATTGCCCTCTGATGTGAAAACTGTAATGAATGGCTAAGTGATCATATATCTCCTTAGAGGAGCAGTTTGAAGTATTGTGAAATTAACATTAGGAAAACAAAACTAAAAGAAATGTAAATTGAGCAGGAACAGAAACTAAACAAAGGGAAGGAAAGACTAATAAAGAGAGAGAAAAGGAACTGGAAAAACATAAAAAGAAAATTTATAGATCAATCTGAATCTCAAAAGAGAATTAAAATTTGAAGTTACAGTTAATTTTTAGGATTTTGGTAATGTGCTTTTGAGGAGATGGAGTGGTGTGCATGGAGAGTTTTGTTTGGCAGTAATGAGCCTTTATCGAGATATTAAAAGGGTACCTCATGGAATCGTTAAACCGAAAGAAAGAGGGACAGGAGTAGGCCAATCAATCCCTCAATCCTGCTCCACCATGGCAGATCCTACATTCTTCACGTCCACTTTCCTGACCTTTTTCTGAAATGAGTTTTGTGCTGGAAAAGCACCGCAGGTCGGGCAGCATCTGAGGAACAGGAGAATCGACATTTCGGGCAAGAACCCTTCATCAGGAATGAGACTGGTGAGCTGAGGGGGTAGAGAGATAAATGGGAGGAGGCGTGGCGCTGGGGGAAAGTATCTGAGAGTGCAATTGGTAGATGGAGGTGGGGGTGAAGGTGATAGGTTGGAGAGGAGGCTTGAGCGGATAGATGTGAAGGAAGATGGACTGGTGGGGCAGGTCATGAGGGTGGTCCTCAATTGAATTTTGGAACTGAGATAAGGTAGGAGGAGGGGAAATGAGGAAACTGGTGAAATCCACCATAAATACATTCCGGGTTTTGGTTTTTGTTCAGAGGCATCAGAAGCTAATCGGGTCTCAACAGAGTTGGCAGCTTCAGTGAATGTTTCCAGGCCATGACTGTCTCTGTATTTTCTCTTGATGCTTTTTCCAGATGAATGGGAGAACTGCATGTGAGAATCTGTGTCTACATTTTCCTTTCTTTGCCAAGGAATGTATTGATGGAATGGGATTGGAGGGCTCCAAGGTGAAAGATGAAGTGTTCTTCCTCTGGGCATTGGGTGTTTAGGGAGTGGCGATGGAGGAGGCCCAGGGTCTGCATGACCTTGACAGAGTGGGAGGGGGACTTGAAGTGTTCAACCATGGGGTGGTGGGGTTGATTGGGGTGGGTGTCCTTTGGGGCCTTGGATGGAGGTGAGGGCCAGGTGTCAGTACAGGTTTTGCAATTCCTGTAGTGGCAGGGAAAGGTGTAGAGAGGGGAGGGTGCGTTGTTGGGGGGGCATGGACCTGACCAGGGAGTCGCAGAGGGAATGGTCTTTACAGAAAACGGATGGGGTAGGGAGGGAAATATATCTCTGGAGTCCGTTTGTAGGTGGCAGAAATGGCAGAGGAAGATGCAATATAGGTGGAGGTTGTTGGGGTGGAATGTAAGCATCAGGGGGGCTTTGTCCTTGTTGCGGTTGGAGGGGTGGGGTTCGAGGGCAGAGGTGAGGGAAGTGGATGAGATGTGCTGGAGGGCATCATCAACCACGTGGGAGGAGAAATTGCAGTCATTGAAGAAGACAATCTGGTGTGTTCTATGGTGGAATTGCTCCTCTTGGGAGCGGTGGAGGTGGAGTAATTGGGAATAAGGGATAGCATTTTTACAGGAAGCAGCGTGGGAAGAGCTACAGTCCAGGTAGCTGTGGGAGTCAGTGGGTTTGTATAAGATGTCTGTGTTGAATCGGCCACTGTTATTAGAGATGGAGAGGTCCAGGAAGGGGAGAGAAGTGTTGAGGTGGTCCAGGTGAACTTAAGGTCGGGGTGGAATGTGTTGGTGAAGTTGATGAACTTTTCAACCTCCTCGAGGTGGCACCATTGCAGTCATCAACATAGCGGAGAAAGAGGTGGGGAGTGGTGCCAGTGTAACTGCAGAAGGTGGACTGTCCCATGTAGCTGACAAAGAGACAGGCATAGCTGGGACCCATGCGGGTAGCCCAAGGCTACCCCTATCATCTGACCTGTTACTTGTCCATCTTCCTTCCCACCTATTTGCTCCACTCTCCCCTTCAACCTATCACTTTCACCCCCATCTCCATTACTTATTGCACCCTCAGCTACCTTCCCCCCAGCCCCAACCCCTCCCATTTATCTCTCCACCCCCTCGGTTCACAAGCCTCATTCCTGATGAAGGGCTTATGCCTGAAATGTCGATTCTCCTGCTTCTTGGATGCTGCCTGACCTGCTGTGCTTTTCCAGCAACACACTCTCGACTCTGATCTCCAGCATCTGCGGTGCTCACTTTCTCCTTTTGCTGTAATGCTTCATTCTGATCAAGATTCACTCCCAGCCATAAATACATACAAGGGCTCTCCCCCACAGCTCTCTCTGGAAAGGAGTTCCAAAGACTCTCAACTCTGAGAGAAGAGGTTCCTTTCTTCCAAATCAAAATAACTTGACACAGTTTAGAATATGTACTTCACATTTGAATGGGAAGCCACAAGATAAGGTGTCATTTTCACAAGGGTAACGGCAGAACTAATGTGGTTCAGCAACTTTCCAATTGCATCTTCCCTCGACCAAAGATGCTAGGCTACTTTGTTAGAAGTGTGGATGAGTTCTATTCGTGTTACCATTATTTTCATAGTAATTTGGGTCATTATCTATAACGCTGGGAGATTTTAACAAGCCAGTCCCTGCTGGAATGATAAGTATAGGTTGGGAATTGGAGTGATGGATAGTTGGCATCCCTATCACTGAACGAGGCATTAACCTTCTGGATTACCTGACCAATTTGCCTTCCTGAACATTTTGACTTTGTGCTGACTTTTTGCCTCTTTCCCATAAACCTGTACATTATTTCTATTTAAATCATCATCTGAATGCTTCCATTGTATTGCCCTCCACTTGACTTCACCTCCAGGTAGTCATTTCAGATCCTAAGTATTTGCTGTGTGATGAAGTTCGATTCTTTGGCACAATATTTCAAAATTGGGCCCTATGATTCCTGATCTGTTTCCAAGCAGCAACGTTTCTCTCTATTCACTTTGTCCGGGCTGTGAATGAAATCTTATGTCAAACCTCCTCTCAGCCCTCTCTTCTCCATGGAAAACAGTCCCAATTTCTTCACTTTATGCTCATTACTGAAATCTCTTGTTCCTAAAACCATTCTTGTAAACCTCTTCTGCACTTTCTACAATGCATTCAATTCCTTTCCAAAACATGGCACGCATAACTGTACAAAATACTCCAACTGTGGCCTAACAAGTAATCTATATAGGTTTAGCATAACCCACCCACTGTTGTACTCTATGGCTTTATTCATGAAGCCTAGAATACTGTATGCCTTAATAATTGCTCTCTCTGCCTATCCTTCTACCTTTAATGACTTATGCTGACAAAGCCAGGTTTCCCTGGTCCAACACACCCTTCGGAAATCTACCTGTTACTTTATACTGTGTTTTTGGTACTGAATTTCATCTACCAACTATGCATACAGTGTGTAAGCCTGTCAATGGCATATTTAATTTCTAAATTGTTGTCTTCACAGTTTATAGCACTACCAAGCTTTGTGTGCTACTAAATTTTGAAACTGTCCCCTGAACACCCAGATATGGTTCATATATATGCATGAAGAAAAACAAGGGTCCTAATACTGA
This sequence comes from Chiloscyllium plagiosum, assembly GCF_004010195.1. Lineage (NCBI taxonomy): Eukaryota > Metazoa > Chordata > Chondrichthyes > Orectolobiformes > Hemiscylliidae > Chiloscyllium > Chiloscyllium plagiosum. The sequence goes on along the minus strand of NC_057715.1, from coordinate 5,000,318 downwards.
CCTTGAAGGATCTGCAATAAGCACCTTCCCCCAGCCCAAACAAAAATCCACCATTACTCAGTGACCTTTTCCCATGTGAGTATTCATTCTAGCCAGAATAATTATTCCTAAAAATTTCCCTACCATATAGTAAAAAGTTCCCATACCATACCGAATTACGTGACTGGTCTGAAGTTTGCTGGTTTTGTTTTTACAGTGGATTTTTGAACAAGGGTGTAATGTTTGCAATTCTACAAACCTCAGGCACCTCTCTTAAATCCAATGGAAATTGGAAGATTATTGTTAGTGTCTCAGTGATTTCTATTTTCACTTCCTTCAATATAATTTCATCTCCTCCAGTCCAGGTGCGTTATCAACATTAAGTACTGACAGCTTATCCAATGCCTCCTCGTTATCAATTTTAAATCCTTCTCGTGACTGAATTTCTTCTTCTGTCACCATGGCATGGCTAGTGTCTACTTCACAGGTAAAGATAGATGTGAGATGCAAAATACTCATTTAATACCTTATCTATGCCTCTTGCTTCCATGGATAAATCCCCTTTTGGTCCTTGATCAAAAGTACTCCTTGTTTTGTATTTCGACTATTGATGCGCTTATTGAACTTATTTTGCTTATTCAGCTTCTTTCTGAATCTTCGGTATTCAGCTCAGTTCTCAATTGTGTTCACGACGTGACACTTGTCATAGGCACACTTTTTCTTCTTTAAACATGCCACAATGTCACAAGAGAATATTTGGTTTATCTGTCCTAACTTTCCCTTTTCAGCGTATGTGTTTTGACTATGTTGAAATCACTTCTTTTTTGAATGATTCACTAAAAGAATCCCTACAGAATGCAACAGGCCATTTGGCCCATCAAGTCCACACCAACCCTCTGAGGAGCATCCCACTCAGACCCAATCCTACCCTATTAATGCATTTCCCATGGCTAACCACTTAGCCTGCATATCCTTGAATACTGTGGGCAATATAGCCTGGCCAATCCACCTAACCTGCATATCAATCTGTTGGTGAATGTTCAACTCCCTAGAACAATTCAAAATGGGTCTTTCTATTCCTTCATCATCCTCCTGCAGGAGCATTGCACCAACACCCACATCACAGGCATCGATAGCCACATTGAAAGTCTTTGTGTAATCCAGTGTGGCTAATACTGGGGCAGTGGTTAACACAGTTTTCAGGCTGTCAAGTGCCTTTTGGCAGTCCGCTGTCCACTGAAACATCTTGCCCTTTTTTAAACAATTCAGTGTGTGGAGCAGCCACACTGCTAAAGTTTGGCACAAACCTTTGGTAAAATTCACCCAATCCCAGGAACCGTAGTACTGCTTTTTTCATCACCACTGTGGGAAATTCCCCAATTACTTTCATTTTCGCATCTCGTGGGGCCATTTGTCCATGTCCAATAACATAGCCCAGGAAGGTGACTTGGGCTTTGGCAAATTCACTTTTAGCTAGGTTTACCACCAAGACTGCTTTCCGAAGTCAATCGAACAAGTCCGATAAATGCTGTAAATGTTCCTTCCATGAGTGACTAAAAATTACCAGGTCATCAATATCTACCAAACAGTTGGGTAATCCAGCAATGACCTTATTAGTCAGTCTCTGAAATGTAGCTGGAGCATTTTTCATATCAAATGGTATGACCAACCAACCCAACCACCCCGTAGCCCAACACTTTAACTCCCCCTCCCACTCCACCAAGGACATGCAGGTCCTTGGACTCCTCCATCGCCAGACCATGGCAACACGACGGTTGGAGGAAGAGCGCCTCATCTTCTGCCTGGGAACCTTAAACGTCGATTCTCCTGTTCCTTGGATGCTGCCTGACCTGCTGCGCTTTTCCAGCAACACATTTTCAGCTTTGAACTGATATAGTCCATTTGGCGTTACGAAAGCCGAAATCGCCTTTGCTCTCTCTGACAGAGGTACTTGCCAGTAGCCTCTGAGCAAGTCCAACTGAGAAATGTAAGTTGCTTGTCCCACTTTTTCGGCACAGTCTTCCATTCGTGGAATTGGATATGCATTGGTCTTTGTAACGGTGTTGACTTTGTGATAGTCCACACGTAACCATTGAGTACCACCTGGCTTTGGCACCATGACTATAGGTGAGCTCCACTGTAACTCACTGCGTTTATTCCATCTTGGAGCATGTGCCCACTGTGGCAAGTTTAAAGGATTATGCCTGTAAAGATGTTGCTTAATCGGAACAGCATCTCCTATACCTACATAATGCACAATTAAGTTAGTACCTCCCAGTTTATTTCTGCATATCTCCCCATGTAATGTTAATAAGTCTTTCAGGTCATTTCGATTTTCTTGTGGAAAGTAACTCAATAATTTATCCCAATTTTTGACAACTTCCTCATTGCCCAATTTGATTTGAGGAATGTCCAATTCACAATCCTCTGAGCTTGGTTCTTCCCTCTGTGCTGTAATCATTAACACCGTCTCCTCTTGGTTTCCTTCCCAATCAAAATACCTTTTCAGCATATTCACAAGACACACTCTGTGAGAGTTCTTCCTATCTGGAGCCCATATCAAGTAGTTACCTCACTCAATTTCCTCTTGATTTGATAAGGTCCACTAAAAGTTGCTTTTCAAGGCTCACCTGTTCCTGGAAGTAACACCAATACCTTATCCCCAATTGCAAAATTGCAAATTTGTGATTTCTTATCCGCTTCCTGTTTTATTGTATGCTGTGATACTTTCAAATGCTGTCTAGTCAACTCTTCAGCTCTATTTAATCATTCTCTAAAATTTGACACATAGTCCAAATGGGCCTCTGAGTTCTGACTTATTAATATTTCCTTAATCAATTTTAACAGTCCTCTTACTTGATGCCCCAAAATTAATTCAAATGGACTGAATTTGGTCGATTTATTCGGTGCCTCTCTGATCGCAAAATGTACATACGGAACTCCCTTATTCCATCATCCTGACCATAAGCCTTAACATGGTCTTTAGAGTTTGATGCCATCTCTCTAGTGCTCCCTGTGATTCTGGATGGTGTCCAGTAGATTTGAATTGCTTTATTTCCAAGTTATCCATAACCTCCTTGAATAGTTTGGATGTGAAGTTTGATCCTTGATGTGACTGGATCTCTGTAGCTTGTAAAAAAATTAAGTAATTTTTCTACACCCCTTATAGCTGTGATGTTGCGGAATGGGATTGCCTCTGGAAATCTAGTCGACACATCTGTTATTATTAATAAACACTTATTCCCACTTCTTGTTTGAGATAGGGGACCTATGCAATCAAGGCTCTTGGGAAAGGTTCCTCAAATGCTGGAATAGGTATTAAAGGTGCAGGTTTTATTACTGCCTGTGGTTTTCCAATTAGCTGACATGTATGACATGTCTGACAAAATTCAACCACATCCTTGTGTAGTCCAGGCCAGTAAAAAAGTCTTTGTATTTTAGCCTGTGTTTTCCTCACCCCTAAATGATCTCCAAGTGGTAGCTCATGCACTACTCGCAGCACCTCCTTTCTATACCCCACAGGCAAAACAATCTGATGAACTTCTGCCCATTTCCCATCTGCTTGAATGTGTGGTGTTCTCCATTTCCTCATTAAGACGTCATTTGTTAAGTAATAACACACAGGGATGCATTCACTCTCCTTCTCTGTATATGCCTTTTGATATAACCTTTAGGTTCTCATCTTTCTACTGTAACTTGATCAGCGTGGCAGAGCTAAATATACTTGCATGTTTACCTATTTGTTCCTTCTCTGTTCCACTTATCTGATCAAAAAAAGGTTTTGGATAGAGCTATGTCGGCTTCCTTATCTGTGCCTTTTGATCTCTTCTGCTTCAGCTAGTGCCTCTGTGATCTTGTAATCATACAATCTGGGAAAATTCCTGGATAAACATTCTCCAGGTCTTCAGTTGCCTGTGTCTCCATTAGCTTTCAACTAGAGTAGGCAGCACACTGACCGGTGAATGAGCTATATCATTTACAAGGACAAATTGTATTCCTGGAGCTGAGAGTTTGCTCAGTACTCCTACCACAAATTCTCCACTCTTCTCTGGACTCTCTAGCCTCACTTTACATAATGGAGCACTTTTTGTCTCACCGTGAATTCCTGTTACCAGTACTTTTTCTGACAATAGTCCCTCAGGAGTGCATATCTCCTCATCCTTCAGCATCACTGACAGCGAGGATCCTGTGTCCTTCAATATTGTAATCTCTTTACCTGTTACTTCTGCCCTATGTGAATAAACTTTACCCTTGCATGTATACTTTTTAAGCAGATTTTTTAATACTTCCTCCTTAAACAACTTCTGAACATCTTGTACACGCTGAGGCAGTTGTCTAACTTCCCTTGTGCTTTTTGTTACTAGTCCAACAAAACGCCCAGGCTTGTCTGGTTTTCCTACATCTGGCTTTCTCCTAGCCCACCAACTCTGATTTCGTGGCCCACTTTATTACAACGAAAACACTGGAGCTTTTTAACTTCTTTGTCCCCCTCAAGGGGTTCTTTTTTACCCTGTGGTAAGTTATCCTTATGATCTTCACTGAGATCTACCTTTCCCTTTCCACGTGCGGATTTATCTTTGCCCCAGTTTCTATCCCTCATGGACTGAAATTGATTCTGGAAGCCAAACTGAGTTTTATGGACCAGCTCATAATCATCAGCACTTCAGCTGCTAACCTTGCTGTTTTAACTCTCCGCTCTTCCACATGAATTCACACTACTTCAGGCAGTGAATTTTTGAATTCCTGCAAAATAATTACCTCTCTAAAGGCATCATAGGTTTGCTCAACTTTTAAAGCTCTTATCCGTCTATTGAAATTACTCTGTTGATCCTTTCAAATTCAATGTCGGTTTGACCTGGGTCCCTCCTTAAATTTCTGAAACTTCTAGTACAGGTTATAGACTTCTAGTACAGGCTCATATGCACTTAAAATGGCTTTTTTCACCTCCTCATACTCCCCAGATGTCTCCTCTGATAGTGATGCGAATACCTCATGAGCTCTACTTGCAGGTTTCATTTGGAACCAACAAAACCACATTGCCACTGATCACTGCATTTGTTTAGCCACCTTTTCAAATGAGATGAAAAAGGCTTCCACATCCTCCTCATCAAATTTAGGCAATGCTTAAACATACTTAAACAGTTTCTGACTAGGTTTCTGACCACCAGGGGCTTGGTCCTCCTCACTCTCTTCCTCACTAAGCCTACCCTCAGCCTTTATCTCCAGCCTTTTAAGCTGAGTTTCTTTTTTAAGTGTCAGTTTTTGAAGTTCAAATATCTCTCTTTTTCTCTGTTCTGCTGCTCTCTTTTTTCCCTGTCTTCTGCTGCCCTTTCCTTATCTCTCGCCCCTAACTCAAGCTGCTTCATTTGCAATAATTTTTTTTGCCATCTCAATAGATTCTGATGGTTTCTCCAGCAGGTTTAAATGCTGAGCTACTGCTGTAATTATCTCTCCTTTCCTCACAGAAGCAGACAGGTCCAATCCCAGCTGGGCGAAAGTTGCACCTGCAGTTCCACCAATGTCATTTACTATATCCGCTGCACCTGATGTGGTCTCATTGGGGTTACAGGACATCTACTTGCAGAGTGCTTCAGAGAACGTCTCTGGGATACCTGTACCCACCAACCTCACCGCCCCGTGGCTGAACTCTTCAACTCCCCCTCCCACTCTGCCAAGGACATGCAGATCCTGGGCCTCCTCCATCACCACTCCCTTACCACCTGACACCTGGAGGAAGAGTGCCTCATCTTCTGCCTCAGGACCCTCTAGCCCCATGACATCAATGTGGACTTCACCAGTTTCCTCATTTCCACTTCCCCCACCTTACACAGTTCCAAACTTCCACCTCAGCACTGTCATCATGGCCTGTCCCATTTGTCAATCTTTCTTCCCACCTATCCGCTCCACCGTCCTCTCTGACATATCACCTTTACCCCCACCACCATCCACCTATTACACTCAGTTACCTTCTCCCCAGCCTCACCCTCCCCACCCATTTGTGTCTCCTCCTATCCCTATTTCACCACCCTGCCCTCGCCACCCCCTTTAACTGCAGCTCCCCCACATCCACCCCCAGTCCTGAAGAAGGGTTACACTCAAAACATTGATTCTCCTGCTCCTCAGATGCTGCCTTGACCTGATGTGCTTTTCCAGCACCACACTCTTAACTCCAATTCCAGCTGGTCTGCTAATTCCTGCAGCTTGGTCTTATTCATCTTTTGCAAAACTTCCAAAGTCACTGCACTGACTTCCAGAAAACTTCTGGCGACTGAAAGAGCCATTACTATCCCAAGCTTTGTCTCCTCAACCAAACCAACATCTGAAACAAAAATACTAACAGCTACCACTCACTGTTTAAAATCCTGCAAAGAGCCCCCAGTCTGTTATGGACTAATCCAGACCGCTCAAAACATTCTTAAGCAGGCAGCCCAGACCATAGCTTTGCAAATTGTTTCAGTAAGTGTACAGTGAAAATTATCCGTAGTAAGTTAGCTAGGTTGACGACCAGGTTTTAAAACAGACAAAAATGTATTCACAAATTGCACATTGAAACACAAAGAACAGAATAAAGAATGCCTACAGAACTCAGTCTATCCAAATTAGAGTTAATTATGCTGTTCTGAATATACCCAACAGTACCCAACAAGCAAACCCCTTAAAGAAACAGTAAAAATGGAATGAAGTTCAAGTTAGAAGGGCAGAGGAGAGAGAGAGTTTTTGCAACCTGTTCACACAGTCCACTGCTGAATTTCTAACTAGTTTTGGATTGAATTACTCAGCTAGAGAGCTGACCACTCCCCTTTCATTATATAGGTCACTACTAAAACACGACCACTTAGGCCTGAAGTCTCATCTGTTTACATATAAACAAAAAAGGCCTCTCAATACCCTTTAATCTCTGTACCAACCCAGTCCAATCAGAACTGGGAGCTGTTTGCAACCTCTCTGAAAAAAACATGAAGGACACAGTATCTTAGAAAAATTTTAGAAATTTTGGAAACATTTTAGAATAAAGGGACCAGCTTTATGACTGGCCCCAAATCAAATCTGTCCTGGGACTCTCTGAAACATCCTATTTCTCCAGCACTGCATTGCTCTCCTGAGCAAAAAAAAACCAGAAAACCTTTTTATTTACCTTTTCTATTATGCCTGAACACATTGTAACTATGAACATTTAACAGCTAAAGTTGCCATTTCTTGAGACAGGTAACTGTTATTACCACAAAATCATAGTCTGACAAGGAATCTGCAATTCTATTAACTTTTCGCTATGCATTCAAATACATGCAGCATAACTCTGAGTTAATCTGCATTACTTTATCCCTTACTCCAACTACTCCCTCCCCTCCTTTTCGACCTATTAACTTTCTATTCCCTATTCTTGTGGTCTCTTGGTATTTTGCTCCCATTGGTGCTTCTTTCGAACATTTTTTCCTGGTTTCCACACTTTTGCTGAGTTATTTTAGTCTCTCTACAAAAGTGACAGAAAAACGCACTGTGAGGAACTCAATCTCAGCTCTGTTCAAATGCAATCAATCTGCCAATATCAAGAGTTATCTCCCCACAGCCAGTCTCAGAGTCCCAGAAATCTCAAGCCTTCCCTCCTGCACCTTATTTCCAGCACAAACAATCATAAGTTCCTCATTCTGTCCTCATGTGCATAGCACTGGGAGAAATCCAGTCATCACTACTTTAGCAATCCTGGATGCTGCCTGACCTGCTGTGCTTTTCCAGCGCCACTCTGATCTAAACTCTGGTTTCCAGCATTTGCAGCCCTCAGTTTTGCCTACTTTATCAATCCTGCTTGGTAATTTTACAACCAAATCATCTATCTCCGTAATTCATGAGTTTAAGGTAACCAATTAACAATTGAGAAAGCAAAAATGAAGATACATTAGTGGAAAATTAGACTCAATTCAGTTACGGATGCAAAGGTAGAAAGAGGGGAAAGAAGGTAGGATTAAGAGCATGAGAAAAAAAAAAGAGACAATAACAAAAAAATCCATTTCAAAGTTTAAAAACCTTGATGCTGCCTGGAGAATTGAAAGTCTATAGTTTGAATGATTCCCTTTCAGAAGGGAGATTGTACAGATTAAATGACATTGCAGGAATATAAACTTCCACATTAAAAAAGTACTTAAGGCTGTTAAGTACTGGCTTCAGCTTTCTGCAGAGAGTTTAATGGACAATTAAAGAGTGAAAGGAGCAATCTCTTCAAAATCATAGGGAGGTTGAGCATGAGCTGATGATTTTGTGGGGCTAACAGCAGAACAGTGCACATCATTCAGCAACCAGTGGGGATCTGCAGTTCATAAGGTAATGTTTCCTATCAAGTTATTCAATGTCTATTCACATTAAATGTTCATTTTTTTGATAGCGTATTCTAACCCTTGATGTTTCCATGAAAGCAAAATATTTGTACAGTTCTACTTCTATCATAACTAAAAATGTATTTATATAAATCCTACTTTTTCCCTTCTATTGAGGCAATATTTCTCATTTCTTAAAATCTTTGGGGGTGGGTGGGTGAAAAGGTCACTTATCTGTCAAAATGATGACTATTCCTTTCTGTTGTAAATCACGGTTTCTTTTTCACTTAAGAAAGCCTGCCATTTCAGTTTGCTTTCTTTATTTTAAACAATATTATGACATTAGCTGGCCTTTGGGATGGGCAATAAATGCTGGCCAAGCCAGTGATGCCCTCATCCCAGGAATGAATTAAAAGAAATGATTCATTTTAAAAAAAAAAGGCAGCTATCCCATGTATGTGCAACCCAAAGGTCCTGATTAAATTTCACTTCCAATCTACCCAAACAGGGTTGGTGTATCGATCTAACTCGGGCTTTCTGTAGCAAATATGTCTTATTGGCTGAATGCTGTGGATTCAATTACTTATAAACTGCGCTTCTAACAAAGATCAATGGCACTTGGCAAAACCTATTGTTTATATTTCCTTTCCTAGTAAAATAGATTAGTATGAAAGGAAATTCTGCTTAACGTGCATTGACCAATGTCAGCAAGTCCTTGCATCCCTTGTTACTACTATGATGATTTAAAATAGATTAGTACAATTAGGCATGTAATCAAGTTGTTTCATAATAGTTGAATTTTTGCTTAATTATCCAGCATTTTAACTCAGTGAATCAGCAGGATCTTCATGCAAATTCTATCTGAGGGTAACATCATAAACAGGAATGTTATATTTCTCTGGAATAATGAATAGAGTCATAGAGCCATAGAGGTGTACAGCATGGAAACAGACCCTTCGGTCCAACCCGTCCATGCTGACAAGATATCCCAACCCAATCTCGTCCCAGCTGCCAGCACCCAGCCCATATCCCTCCAAATCCTTCCTATTCATATACCCATCCAAATGCCTCTTAAATGTTGCAATTGTACCAGCCTCCACCACTTCCTCTGGCA
>NC_057715.1:4969850-4990709 GCF_004010195.1 Chiloscyllium plagiosum | reverse complement strand
CTTCACTATCCTATCTACCTGCGACTCCACTTTCAAGGAGCTATGAACTTGCACTCCAAGGTCTCTTTGTTCAGCAACACCCCCTAGCTCCTTATCATTAAGTGTATAAGTCATGCTAAGACTTGCTTTCCCAAAATGTAGCACCTCACATTTATCTGAATTAAACTCCATCTGCTACTTCTCAGCCCATTGGCCCATCTGGTCAAGGTCCTGTTGTAATCGGAGGTAACCCTCTTTGCTGTCCACTACACCTCCAATTTTGGTGTCATCTGCAAACTTACTAACTGTACCTCTTATGCTCGCATCCAAATCATTTATGTAAATGACAAAAAGTAGAGGACCCAGCACCGATCCTTGTGGCGCTCCACTGGTCACAGGCCTCCAGTCGGAAAGACAACCATCCACCACCACTCTGTCTTCTACCTTAGATTCCAATTCTTATATTTAGATGTTTTGTCGATGAAATTACTTTAGAGTTGGATCAGATTTGGAAACAAAAAAGTATGAATACTGGGAATTCGAAACAGATCATGACAGGAGAAGATAGACAGCACAAATCTAAGAGTTAGTCAGTAGGTAAGGCTAGCGATTATAAAACAAAACACAAAACTAGAAATTCTGTATCTGATGGCGAATCCGCTTGGGGGAAACAAGTACAGACGAACAGAACGTGTAAGTCGAAATATGTAATTATGATTTGATTGCCGTTATAGAGGCATGGTTACAGGAAAACATGGATTGGGACGTGGATATTAAAAGATACAAGACATTTAGGAAGGACAGGAAGCTAGGAAATGGTGGGGTGTGGCTCTGTTTATTACTCATAGTATTTGTGCATTGGAGAAGGATGATGTCAGATCAGGTAACCATGATATAGAAAGCATTTAGCCACAAATGATAAAATAAGAAATCACTTGTGGGAGTAGTGTACCTTCCCCAAACACTAATCACTCAGTCGGATGGAGTATGGAAGAAATAAGGGGAGCTTACTGAAAAGCTGTGGTAGTTCTGGGGTATTTTTATACACACAGAGACTGGAAAAGTCACACAGTAAAAATAGCCGAGAAGTACAATTCAAAGAATGCTTTTGGGAGTTGTTGATTATCAGATCAACCACAATCCGATTACTTAAAAAAATGGAGAGATAGAAAGCATGGAACCCCAGGTTGGGTAGCTTAGAATCTGTCATAGGGAAGATGTTAAAAGCTGTCATTAAAGATATTATAGCAGGTTATTCAGAATATAACAGAAGAATATATGGAATAAAATAAATAAATTGGAAAGAAAAACAAAGGATCGAAACTTTCGCAGCACTCTTCAGCCAGAAGTACAGAGTGGGTGATCCATCTCAGTCTCCTCCAGTGGTCCCCAGCATCACAGATACCAGTTTTCAGTCAATTTGATTCACTCCACATGATAGCAAGGAACGGCTGGAGGCACTGGATACTGCAAAGGCAATGAGCCCTGATAATACTCCAGCAATAGTATTGAAGACTAGTTCTCAAGAACTTGTTGTTCCCTTAGCCAAGCTGATCCAGTATAGTTACAATACTGGTATCTAGGCAACAAGGTGAAAGATTACCCAGGTTTGTCCAGCATACAAAAAGCAGGACAAATCAAACCCACCCAATTACTGCCCCGTCAGTCTACTCTCCATCATCAGTAAAGTGATGGAAGATCACTATCAACAGCACTGGCTCAGCAATAACCTCATAGCCACCTGCACTATCTGGGACAAAGCAACCTGCTTGATAGGATCACATCCATAACATCTACTCCATCCATGACTGACACTCATAGCAGAACTGTGCATTACTTACAAAATGCACTCCAAGGATTGACTAAAGATCCTTACACAGCACCTTCCAAATCCACAGCCATTTCCAACTAGAAGGATAAGGACAGCATGATGCATAAGTTCCCCTCTCAGCCACTCACTGACTTGGAAATGTATCAATGTTCTTTCAGTGTGGCTGGGTCAAAATGCTGGAATTCCCTCTTTAAGAGTATTATGGGCAAGCCCACAGCACGTTGACTGCAGCTGTTAGAGAAGGCAACTCATCACCTTCCTAAGGACAAGCAGGGAAGGCAATAAATGCTGGCCCAACCAATGATGCCCACGCCCCATGAATGAATAAAAAAAAAACAAGGTAATCAGGCAGAGTCAATGTAGTTTTGTGAAAAGCAAATCATGTGTAATTTATTGTGGTTCTTTGAAAAGAAACCTGTGATAAAGGAGAACCAATGCATTGTACATGGGTTTCCAGAAGGTATTTGATAAGATGCTACATCAAAGATTATTGTGAAAGATAAAAGCTCATGGTATCAGGGGTAAGATGTTGGTTAGACTCCCTACAGTGTGGAAGCAGGCCCTTTGGCCCAACCAGTCCACACCAACCCTCCAAAAGAGTAATCCACCCTGACCCATTTCCCTCTGATTAATGCACTTAACACTATGGGCAATTTAGTTTGGCCAATTCATCTGACCTGCACATCTTTGGACTGTGGGAGGAACCCAGAGCACACTCACACAGACACGGGGAGAATGTGCAAACTCTACACAGACAGTCATCCATGGCTGGAATCAAACCTGGGACCCTGGTGTTGTGAGAACCATCAAGCCACCATGCCATTCTGGATAGAAGATTGGCTAGCTAACAGTAAACAGAGCAATACCTTCATGTCTTATTATTACATTAACTATTGCAAAATTAACCCTAAGACTGTGTTCCTGTTGAGAATAAGTATCAGAGGATTTATTTGCAGATCAATTAAATACATTACAAATTTATCACAGACATTTCTATAATTGACTAACTGACTTTTGTGAAAGAGTATATATTATAGCCGTGACTAATTAAGACGAAATCAATACCATTATGCAAACATCTGACATGGTATGATGTAACACTGATATAATCACTTGAAAGTATATGCTAGCTTCAGCAAAGACACATGCAATGTCACAACACCCTACTTTTGCCTTCCATTCAAAATGTGAGAGGACGCAATGCATTTTCACAAATTATCTTAACACATTGGGATAACATTTCAGCATTCAGATAAAATGATTAGATTGAGTTCTTGTACAATTCTCAGGATACAATTGTATCATTTCATGCTGTGCGTTTGCTGCTGTAGATTGGTGTGAACTGTTCACTGTGGATGTTATATTATCTGGTGATAATACATTACTTCCACTGTCAAAATCATCATCCTGGATTATCTCTGGATAATGAAATGCAATTTAAATGAGACCTCAGTTCAAAGTTGCAAAATCCACAGTAATGTTGGATGATCTGAGGAGATGAGCAGTTAAATAAAATAGTTAAATGGGAGCATGTGAAAGATCAAAGCTGATGCAGTTGACAGGGAGAGCAAGGCAAAAAAGGGACAAAGATTTGGTGCTGGGGTTGGGGGGAGTGTGTGAAGGTAGGGGAAGGGGTTGCAGGGGGGCACCTACATTGAGAGGTTGAAGCGATAGCTCACTCCTTGAGGTGATACCTCTGTTGTCTTTCATCCTCAACTAAATCAAAAACTTGCAATCAAAATTTAAATTAAAAAATGGCCATCACTGCACCCTGACTCGGTAGAATAAGTTCTGGGGATAAGTTTGCTCGTGAACCGGAGGTACAAATCTTCTCAAAACTTGGTAGAATAAGTGTTTTATTTTCTTTGAGGGAACAGAGTCAGCCTTGTGAGCACTGTGTGGGCCTACATGGAGCAAAAATATCAAAAACGCACTCACACATTGTAATTTAATAACATGTTACTATATAATTCTCTAAGAGAACTTCATGCATTGACTAATTGTCTCGACTAACATTCCGGTTCAGGAGTAATCTTGATCATATCATTCAACAGGACAAACTCTTCCTAATAATGGCACCAGTAATGCCAGGTCAACTGTAAAATTGATTCACAGTTCATAAAGTTACACTCAACGGTTTCACAGCCTGCACAACAGCTAGGAGCTGCTCACTTCACTTTGGAAATATAATATCCACACCATTATCCTATTTGCAGTGTTACTTACCTTAGGTGGTAAAGGGATTGAAGCAGGGTGAGAATTCCCCATTATTGTTACCACACGTACAATCTCTTACTGTGTCTGCAAGTGGGTTGAGCAGCATACTCTGAATCAAGTCAATGATGTACAAGACAAGACCTACATGGGGACATCCCATTGACCTGAGGACACAACGTTTTGAGCATGCTGTTTGAATGTTATTTGTGTGCTATGACTGATCAATGATCATATTATTGAGGAGCTGCTTTGCTTCTGACATTTCCCACATAGACTCATTGTCTGGATCCATTGGGATGGTTCCAGACAGAGAAGCCACTGTCATCCTTGTGCCTGTTGCATTAGGAGCAGCTATACAAATGGATGAGGAATAGTTACACCTGGATGACCAACAACAGTATCTAAGGATGTGGTATAGCCTCCAAAAAACAGAGATTCCAGCCAAAGATGCTCTAAAGAGATGGTGAAGATGTGGAAGATCCAGAATCTCTCATCTCAGGTGGAATGTTGCGCAGATGACAGAGGAGCAATGACGCTATACACTGTTTAGAGGTGGCAGTTGGAAAGCCATAGTATTATATTCTGGTATCGGCATTGCAACACTCTCTCCCACTGGGGCCAACAAGTTTCCGTTCAGGTCAAGTCTAGGGCAGTACAGTCCAAACAGAAAAGTTCATTTAATCATTGACTACTTTCTCTAGACAACTGGAGGACCTAACAAGACTACATGATGGTCAATGAGGATCCACAAGAGCTGCAGCATTGTCCTGAGTACGAAAATGAGGACAGTCTTCCTAGGGAGTGGCAGCTTCAGTGTCCTGCAGCAGCATCAACCAAGGTAGGAATTCTTTATAAAATCTGTTCGATGGAACTGAACCACGTGAACTCATCTTTCAATAACTGTAAATGTTTTGACACTGCAGAGGCTAACATCCCTTAAATAATCATAAGTGCAAGCACACTTCAAGACTTTGATCTTTTGATGGTTTGCCTGTTGTTCAATAAAGGCAAGGTTACAAACTGATGGAAGCCTTTGTAATGTCTGATGCTCCCACATTCAATCATAACGGAGTGCTGGCACAGACACTATGGAAAGGAAAGCTAATTTTCAGACTGGGTTAGAATACTTTCTGTTCCTAAGAAGGGTTAGTTTCTCTATGATTCTTGCCGTTGCAGCTACAATGACAGTCATGCATACAGCTGATGATAAAAACTGAATATATATTTTAAAATCTGATGATATATTTATGATGAGGTTTGAGCCACTCTCCAATCCCACCCCCCCACGCAGCTCCAGTATCCTTTGTATTTCATTTACCTACCACTGCGTTATGGTGGAACCAGCTTGTTTTGTAATTCTGGGCAGATAGCCTTGAGGGTATTTACTGAATCACAAAAGTGTTCCAGCCCTGAAGGAGGCCATTCAGCCTATCATGTTTGCACTGGTTCCTCAATGAACATCATGACCTAATGTCAGGCTCCTACTTTGTCCGCATACCCTTGCATGTTCTTACTATCCAGATAATAATCCAATAACCTCTTCAATGCCATAGTTGAATCTGCTTCCATTACACTTCCAGGCAGTATACTCAAAACCATAACTGCTTGCTCTCTGAAAGTGCTTCTTTTCTCATCTCACATTTGCTTCTTTTGCAAATTACTTACAATCTACAACCTCTGGTTCTCAATCTTTCAACAGATTTTCCCCATCAACCTTTTCAAACCCATTCATCATTTTGAAAGCTGCTATTAGACCTCCTCTTGACCTTCTTCTCTGCAAGGAAAACCGATCCCAACACTTTAATCTATCCTCATCACTGAAGTTTGATCCCCAGGAACCATTTTGAAAACTACTTCTGAACTTACTCCAAAGTATTCCTGCAATGTGGAACCCAGAATGGTACAATATACTCCAGTTGAAGTCTTTGAGGAGAAAGTGAGGGCTGCAGATGCTGGAGATCAGAGCTGAAAATGTGTTGCTGGAAAAGCGCAGCAGGTCAGGCAGCATATCCTGTTCCCTGGATGCTGCCTGACCTGCTGCACTTTTTCAGCAACACATTTTCAGCTCCAGTTGAGGTCTACCAAGTGTCTCATACAATTTGAACATCACCTGCTTGCTCTTGTACTCTGTACCCATATTAAGAAAGCCGAGGATACTGAATGCTTTATGAACTGCTCTGTCAACTTATCCTGCCAACTGTAATAATTTGAGCACCTATATACTGAGAGTGATCTCATTGAGCTGTTGAGGTTTATAAGGGAGTTCTTATGGCAAGTGCTAGGAAGATATTTCCCCTCATGGGAGAGTGTAGGTCTCAGAATGAAGAGACACTAATTTAAGAGTGAGATGAGAAGGAATTTATTCTCTCAGGAGATTGAGAGTCCTTGGAACCCTGTTCCAAATAGACCTATGGGGGCAGAATCTTGTATACATTTATGGCTGAAATAGATAGACTCCTGATTGATTGGGAAATCAGCAGTAATGTGGAAAATTCAGGAAAGCAGGTATGGGGAATGTTAGATCAGCCATGATCCTATCTTTCTTGACGTGGAATTTTGTTTTGTTGACATGCAGTCAACCTTTTTGGAAACAACTAACTGGCCATTCAATCTCCATCCCTTGTCATCTTTCATTATAACGCTCCCACACCAATGTTGTTGACATCAACAGCCAGTTTAAATGGCACCTTTAAATAAAGTATAGCTAAAACCAATGCAGTTATCAACACAACTCTAACATATTAAAAACCACTTTGATTGTCCTCTGCCTGTTCTCCACTTTCGTTCAACAAAGATGCAACAACAGCATTTTTGATCGGAATAAGCTTGTAATAGAATTCAGGGTGACAGTGAGGTCTACAGATGCTGGAGATTAGAGTTGAGTGTGTGTTGCTGGAAAAGCACAGCAAGTCAAGCACCATCTGAGGACCAGGAAAATCGACATCCTGATGAAGGGCTCTGGCCTGAAACGTTGATTTTCCTGCTCCTCGGATGCTGCTTGATTTGCTGTATTTTTCCAGCAACACATTCTCAACTTGCAATAGAATTCCCTCATGCCAACTTTACCCAAAACTTCTTCTTTCATCTCTGACATGGGAAAATCCAAAATAGTTTGTGCTTTCATTTCTCCAGGTGCTTCTTGCTTTGTCCCACAATGTAGCTCAAGTGAGCCAACTTTGCTTTGGTAAATTTACTCTTTGCTAAATTTATAACCAATTTTTTGTAGCTGATCAAAAAATTCATTTAACTATTGTAAATGTTTTTCTCAGGTTTTGTAACAGTACAACCAAACCACCAACGTAAATCACACAGCTACATTGCCCTTCAATGACTCTATGACTAATTGCTAGAATGTGCTGGTGCACTTTTGTTTCCACTCCCAAAGTCCATCCCGTGTTGGCAATGTAGAAATCTCTTCTGATCTATCAGTCAATAAAATTTGATAATATTCTTTTGGCAAGTCAATTTTTGTAACAAATTGTGCATCAGATTTATTGTAGATTGGATATAATACAGAATCTTTATGATCCATCTGATTTTGACATCATTATGATTGGTGAACTCCATCTTCTGTGACTCATCTCATTAGTGTCATTAAATCCACAGTTCTACCATTAACTTAATCTCGTTTCTCAATTGAGCTAATCTCTCTGCATTGAGTCTGTACAGGAATTATTTTATCAGGAACAGATACCCCATATTAATGTCATAAACAGCCAAAGTATTCTTCCTGGCCTATTCCCACAAAATGTTGAATGTTTCTGTAATAAAATTCATAAGTCACTTTGATAATTTTCTGAATGATAAAACTTGATGCTGTCCAACCTTTTAAACACATCTATATCTTCCAATCTGATTGTTGAAGGGCAGACATTTGATTTTTCAATTTCTGATTCATTCTCAAATTGTTTTGATAGTTCTGTTGCACTTCCAATGTCTTTCACTCCAAAAACATATTCTTCTCCAATTATGAACCTCTCTCATAATATATTTTCAACACATGAATGTGACACACTCTCAGATTCTTCTTCCTATCTGGAGCACTCACGACAATTCACAACATTTGGTTTCTTCTTGAATAAATAATGTCCAATGAACACGTCTCAAAATGGTTCTCAAAAACAGCCAACAGCATTAGTACTTTGTGAGCCATAACAAAATTTTGACCTTTTTGTCGGCTCTACTTTGTTTATTTCATTGTTTGCGGAACATTCTTTCATTGATTTTTATCCTGCTTTGGTGCTATGGTCAGTTTTTTCTCTGAAATTCAAAATGTACATACCGTCTCTGATCTTTGGTTGACCATTTTCTCTTTAGTTAATTTAAATGGTCCTCACCTCATATCCATATATAAATTAAGAAGGACAAGATTATGTGGATTAATTAGGTGGGTCCTTAATGGAAAGTAAGGTAGTTTCACATTCAGATCATTAGGACATTCTTGACAATAAGTTTTAATCAAAGTATTCAAAGGTTGATGGCATTTTCTAATGCAACTTGTGATTGTTGGTGTTAAATAGAATTTTCTAATGCAACTTGTGATTGTTGGTGTAAATTGCTTTATTCCCAAACTATTCATAATTTATTTGAATACTTGCAACATAAAACTTCCACCTTGATCTTATTGTACTTCTTCGGTTAATACATACCTTATAGAAAGTTAAACTGACTTTTTCAAAACACGTTTTCAAAAGTAAATCTTTCCTAAAGACACTGCCTCGGGAAGTCTTGTAGAAACATCTATAATTGTTTAATGATGTTGGTTCTCATTTCTGGCTTGAGTGGAGATCCTTCATTAAGTCCATACTAAATGGTTCTTCAAGTGCTGATATCAGAATTAATGGTGCTGACACAAAGCTAGTCCCTTTTTTTCTAAAAGCTGTTCCTTGGCTCAAGGAGACTCTGTCCTTGATTTTTTTTCAGAGCGGTAATAAACCAGGCCGGGCTCCAATCAGACTGGTTTGGTAAAGAGATGAAAAGGATTTTGAGAGGCCTTTTGTCGATATGTAAACAGATGAGACTTCAGGTCAAAGTGGTCATGATTTAGAAGTGACTTGCATAATGAAAGGGAAGTGGTCAGCTCTTTAGCTGTGCTGAGCTGAGCAGTTTTAGTTCAGACTTGAACTGGGAGGTTCAGCAAGGAGCTGTGTTAAAACTCTCTCTCTCTTCTGCCTTTCAACTTTGACCTGTAAGCATGTGTTCCATTTATACTGGTTTTTAAAGGGAGTTGGTTTATTGGGTCTGTTGTGCATATTTGGAACAGCGTAATTAAGTCTAGTTGGATTCTGTAGGGATTCTTTATTCTGTTCTTTGTGTTTCATTGTGTAACTCGGTGAATAAATTTTTACCTGTTTTAAAATCTAGTAGTCAACCTAGCTATCTTATTCCGGATAATGTTTACTGTACACTTACCAAAATAAATTGTAAAGTTCTGGTCTAGGGATGCCTGCTTAAGAATGTTTTGAGTGGTCTGGCCTAGTCCATAACAGTGCAGGTCTGAGGGTGTGCGTTTCCCTAATATCTGAATAAAAACCGAAAGAACTGCGGATGCTGTCAAATCAGAATCAAAAACATCAGTTGCTGGTAAAGTTCAGTACATCAGGCAGCATCTGTGAAGAGAAATTGATGTTAATGTTTCGGGTCTGGTGACTCTTGCCCAGACCTCATGTGTTCTGAGGAAGGGTTACCCAAACTGCAAAATTAACTCTGGTTTCTCTTCACAGCTGCTGCAATACCCACTGAGATTTTCCAGCAACTTCTGTTTTTGTCCCTAATATCTGACCTGTGTGACATTTCTAGAAAACAAACTAAATCATTATATCATCCTGTCCAATAAAAAATTATTAAAATTTAAGCCAATGTTGCCATAATACCTCAATGACCTCACATTGGAAGTTTGTGAACCAGCCATAAAATGTCATTGCAATATTCAGATAGAATCACCAGTGGATGAACCATTGCCGACTCCTTATTATATGGTGTTTGAGGTGGCCTCTATTTCCTCATCAGTATATTGTGCTTGAAATATTAATATTCAGAAATTGTTTCCAATTTGATCTCTGACTGGGCTGTTTGGTATAATGTTTATAATCTCAAATCCGTTTGTTACATTTCTATTAAAGAAGATGTGGTAAAGTTTATGCCTCATTCATGTTACCTTTACCTTTTTTAGTTAAATCTTCAAAAATTATACGCAATGATAGACTTTCCAAATCTTCT
Organism: Chiloscyllium plagiosum; assembly: GCF_004010195.1. Lineage (NCBI taxonomy): Eukaryota > Metazoa > Chordata > Chondrichthyes > Orectolobiformes > Hemiscylliidae > Chiloscyllium > Chiloscyllium plagiosum. The sequence goes on along the minus strand of NC_057715.1, from coordinate 4,980,463 downwards.
CCTTGCTTCATTGCTTTCTGAAAATTCTATGGGCCTGAGATCTAGTCACAACACAGTTATTAAACAATCCATGTGATTTCTCTTGTAATATATTATTTTATTTTATTTTACATTCAGTTTATTTCTTCCACCTTGTTGAAACCAATATTCTTGAACTTGCTGGGCCATTTTGTAAAATAAAATCAGTTCCTTTTATAAATAATTCATTACAAATTATTCATTTTCCAGTTGACTTGTTCATCTAACTCTGCAGATTGAGACTGGTTTTTAACCTCCATGAATGCTTCCAATTAATATGTTTTCCTTCATTAACCTCCCTGGAGGATGAATGGTATCATCAGCCAGCATCAGTGACAGAATTGCTTCAGTGTTCAATATCTATATTAGTTTACCTCCTTGGTTCAAAGGATATGGAAATATTTTCCTTTTTGTGATAAACTAATCAGAACTTCCAGGAGTCTGATTCACTTTGTTATGCTTTGACAGGATAATTTCCATAACTGTCCTGATTGATTTCTCCCTTCTTAGTACATACCAAGGAAACATATTATCTTTGTACTTCTGCTGCTGTTTTAGTATCTACTTCCTTTCCAGACACCCTTTTTTTCCAAAAATTCCTTAGACATCTCTACTACTCCAATCTGTCTCCCATTCAACTTCTAGCAATTATCTGTGATACGGTGCATATCTTCATTGTTGCAACTGCCAAAACACGATGCAATGTTAAGGTCCAATCCTTTTTGGCCCCTTTAATTAATTAAAGGGGCCAAACTACCTTAAATTAATTAAAACACCTCACAGCCAACACAGACCCCTCCCACCCCAGTTATAATCTCTTCTAACCTCTTCTTTTAGACAGAAGATACAAAAGCTTAAACGCACAGACAAATAGACTTAAGAACAGCTTCTTGCCTGCTGTTTTTGGATTTCTGAATGGACCTCTCAAACTTTAAATTTAATGTTGATCTCGCTCTCTCTGCACCTTCTCTGCAGCTGTAACATTGTATTATTTGCTGTGTTCTATTACCCTACTGCACTTTGTATGGTATGATCTGCCTGTACTGCACACAAAACAAAACTTTTCACTGTACCTCGGTACATGTCAATAATAAATCAAATCAAACAAAATAATGTTGACTCTAAGTACAGATTCTTAGTTCAATCAAATCCATTATTTGAATCAGAATCAGTGTCCAAACTATTACATCCTTCTTCCTTCTATATTCTAAACATTTCTTTGGCCATTTCATGTTTTATAATTCACTATCTCTTTGCAGTTCAAATCTTTTTAATTTCATCTCACTTCATTTGATTGTTTTCCTCAGTTTCCATCTTACTCTGTTCTTCCTCCCTTTTCATCTGAACTGTTCTTAATTCTATGTCTCTTACCTTCTAATTTTCTTCCAACTTGAGTCTTTTCATTTTCAACTCTGTTTTAGCTAATTCCAAATAATACATCCCCATTTCACATTTCATGTCTTTCAATTCAAAGTGTTGAACAATCACTTGAAGTGTCTCATCATTACAAGGTCCCACCTCAATTTCTGTGTTCAATTTACTCGTAGCTCTCTCAGTTACGTTTTTGTCAAAGACTTCAAATAATCCATCGTTTTATCTTCAACGTCAGAAAACATTCCACAACACTCAAAGCTATCATCAAATCACTGTACCATAAATATCACCACAATGCCATGGGTTTATGGCCAGAATCACCATGTAACCATTATTTTGAAACAAATGACACAAATCATTCTTAAATCTAATGTACTCAAAAATCTCAGGAAAGCCCCTAATCTTTATGATTCCAGCTGATATTATTACTGGATAAGTCAAAATTAAGTTATATTAAAATCTGTATAAATCACACATTTTGCATTATAAATCACTAAAGGTTAGTGTGCAGGTTCAGCCAGTAATCAGGAAAGGAATAGAATGTCATCATTTATTGGAAAGGGAACTGAATACAAACATTGGAATGTTTTGCTTCAGTTATACAGGACATTGTTGCAATCATATCTGGACTACTGTGTTGGTCTCCTCATTTAGAAAGGATGTAACTATGATTGAAGCAGTTAAAAGATGTTTTATCAGACAAATGCCTGAACTGGTAGGCTGTCCTGTGAGGATGGATTGGGCATGTTGAACTTGTATCTGTGGGAGACTAGAGAGTAGGAGGCAAACTAGAGTGAAACAGATAAACTCTACAGGATGCAAGTAAAAAGGGTGTCTTGTTTTCAGAAAGACAAAACGAGAGGTTGCAGTTTAAAAATACATCGCCATTTAAAACAGATATGGGTGTTTTTTCTAATATTTAGTTGTGATTCTTTGGAACGGTCTTCCTGAAAAGGAAACAAGATCTTGTTATGTCAAGGCAGAGATGTATAAATTTCTAGTAGTTGGGAAATTGGATGAATCAGATCAGCTGTGATTTTATTGATAGTAGTATAGGTTCAATGGGCAGAGTGACCTACCTCTGCATCTAATACATATGGGTGTATGTTGGTCTTGACGAATCTGCTTTTTGGTCTCTGAACTATATGCTGCTTTAGTTAGTATTTGATAGTCTGAGATGGAAGACAATTACAGAATTTGCAAACTTGAAACTTTATTGCTGGAACAGCACAGCAGGTCAGGCAGCATCCAGGGAACAGGAGATTCGACGTTTCGGGCACAGGCCCGTCGAATCTCCTGTTCCCTGGATGCTGCCTGACCTGCTGTGCTGTTCCAGCAATAAAGTTTCAACTTTGATCTCCAGCATCTGCAGACTCACTTTCTCCTCCAGAATTTGCAAACATCAACCTTAATGAAAATCGATTTCAATGTGCACAGACAATAATTTCATAACTTGTTCAATATGTTCAATCAATCTGAAGCCAAATGGAGACTTTGGGATTAAATTATAAAGAGATTTTAATTAATTTAGGCCTGTTTTTCTCTAGAATTTTAGAAGGTAAAGGAGGGATCTGACTGAAGTTTACAAGATATTAACAGGAAAAGGCAAGGTAGATAAAATTAAACTATTTTCACTGCATGGGGATTCTAGAGCTCAGGAGCATAGACTGAGAATTTGGGTCAGATTTTTCAGGGGAGATGTTAGGACACACTTATACACACAAAGGGTGGTAGATGTTTGAAACTCACATCTATAAATGGCAATGGATGCTAGACCAGTTGTTAATTTTAAATCTGAAATAGATACATTTTTGTTAAGCTGAAGTCCTTTGAGTACAGTAGTTAGGAAGTCATGTTAAGGTTGCGCAGGACGGTGAGACCTCTTCTGTGGTACTATGTCTAGTCCTAGTCGCCCTGTTATAGGAAGATTATTATTAAGATGGAGAGGGTTCAGAAGAGGTTTACCAGGATGTTGCCAGATGTGGAAGGTTTGAGTCATAATGGAAGGCTGGATATGCTGGGATGTTTTTTGCTGGAGGATAGGAGGTTGAGGAGTGACCTTATAGAGGTTTATAAAATCATGAGGGATATAGATAGGGTTAATGTTAGGTGTTTTTCTCCGATGTTGGGGCATTTCCAGTTAAGGGTCATATTTTTAAGGTGAGAGGAGAGAATATTAAGAAGACACGAGGGGAAAATCTTTCATACAGATCTTGGTTTGTGTGTGGAATGAACTTCCTGAGGAAGTGATGGATGCAGGCACAGTTACAATGTTGAAAAAATACTCAGATAAGTACATGAATGGGAAAGAATTGGAGGGACATGGGCCAGGAGCAGGTAGGTGGGATTAATTTAGTTTGAGATTATGTTCAGCATGGACCTGTTGGACTGAAGGGTCCGTTTCCATGCTTGTGTGGCTCTATGACTCTTTTTATTGAGGGATATGGGCCAAAGGCAGATATATGGAACTAGACCAAAGATCAGCTGTGATTTTAATGAATGGTGGAACAGCCTCAGGGACTGAATGATCCATTCCTGTTCCTATGTCCCTAATATACTTAAAAAAGGCATTACGGAGAGTACTGTGTGCATGTGGTTGACTTGCAAACTGTATATAATCTCTAGCCTTTTTAATCGTTCAAGGCTTGTGTGGTTAGTGCAGAAATTTAATAATTATAATTAGAAAAACAATGCTTGGCTGGATGTAATGGTCATGATTTTTCAGAGGACAGCTGACCAATGGTGCATACCAGACCTCAAAGAAAGATGACAGACCTAGCAATATCTGCAGCAGAATTTTAACTCTCTGACATCGTTTAATGAGTGTGCCTGGCCTGAGTTTCAATGGCATCATCAAGTTATCGAAGCAGACAATCACATTAAAGAGTTCTCACAGTGAACCAAATAGGAAACGAAGAGCACAAATATTAACTTGAAATATTTACAGAGAGTGAAGTAAAGTCAGGATATTCATCAAGTTTATGTAGAAGATGAAACATTATTAGCAAGTGCTAAAACTAGCCATTTTTAGATATCTAGTTTTAAAAATGAGTCATGATTAATCATAATGGAGACATTTAGAACACCCACAAGTATAGAATTATTTTTTTCACAGCCAGATCTGTTGTTCAGCAATAATCATTACTCAGATCACTCTTCACATCAGGAACAGAAATCTGGAACTCTCAGTCAAATGTTTACTGGCTCAATGGAAATATACAAGGCTGAAATCTCTGGAGTTTCATTAGATGAGGGTATAATGAGAGATCCCTGGAATTGAGGTACTGCTAAATCATGCTGAGTGATGGAATTGGGTCAGGGGACACAATGGCTGACATTTCCTTTTGTTTTGTCATATGAACATCTTTGTCTAGGGCAGCTGTATTTTACCATCCTTAGTTGTCCTCAAGAGGGTGATTGCTAAAAAAAAGCAGGCACAGTGGTAGTGTTCCTATATCTAAACAAGGAGGCCTGGGTTCAAGTCACATTTGCTCCAGAGATGTGGCATAACATGTCTGAATAGATTGATTAGAAATGCCTTTTTGATATAAGCTACCATCTTGGACCACTTTACTTAATGTTGTGTTGGTAAACCCATATATACATAAATAAAATCTTTCTGTTTTACACATGTCTCCATATAATTACTTTCTTTGATGATCAGAGCTGTCATTTGCACTGGGGATTTCTCTAACAAGTTACAATGCACCAGCCACGAATAAGGAAATAGTAAATTTAAGTGAGAGAGCAATTTGCAGCTAATCTTTGGGGTAATTCTACTGTGAATAATGTTGGTGGTCTGGATTTATGGCAATTCCTGGAAATTTTCTCTCATTTCTGTTAATAGAATGATGAAAGGTGAATAAGAAGATAGTCTACAATTCATCCGTAGTTTCTGCTATGCTGCATCTTTTTAGTTAGTGTACGTTAACAAATGAAAATAAAAGGGCATCTTCTGATTCTGTGATAAATGATTTTAGATCAGGCTTCACTCCTTAATGGGTTGCACAATAAATCTGTCTTCTAAATTGTTCTTTTAAGCATACATCAGTACAATATTTCATAGGGTTTAGTTAACCTGCCTGTAATATATGGACTAAATGATGGCTTTTATCCGTTTCATTACTCTGTATTAGGAAAACTAAGTCAGCTGTTATTAAACTTTGTGGGGGAGGTTCTGCAAGGCACAGGTAGCACACAGACGTGTGTACTGGGACTATGGCTTGGAGACTCAAACATAGAGAGAATTCAATTCAGAGTTGGAGTAGTCGGAAAGAGTAAGAACTAAAGCAGAGGCATAAAGCAATGCAGAGCAAATCAGGGTTCGGTCAGAAAAGGGAATAGACCAAGGTCAGGAGAAAGGATATAAAGCAATATTTCCACCAGTCTGATCCCACATTCAAGGATACAAAGCTTCAGGTGATCTATTGCAAGAAAGCAGGTGAGTGATTGGTGTAGAAAGGGAAGATGGTCTAGCATTAATAGTCGGTGTCTTTCACCTCGGATAGAGGATTTCAAGACTAAAGTTAAAATATGTGATGCTGGAAAAGCACAGCCAGTTAGGCAGCATTCCGAGACTGCCTTTCCAGCACCACACTCTGACTGTGATCTCCAGCTTTCTCCCATGGGATTTCAAGAGCAGCACATTATTTAGGTGAGAGGAGAGAGATTTAAAAAGACATGAGGGACAAATGTTTTAAACAGAGGGTGGTTTGCATGTGGAATGAACTTCCTGGGGAGTGGTGGATAAGTACATGAATAGGAAAGGTTTGGAGGGATATGGGGAGGGAGCAGACAGATGGGACAAGTTTAGTTTGGGATTATGCTTGGATTGTTTTGGGTGGAGTGAAGGGTCTGTTTCCGTGATGTATGACTATGACTCTGTCATTAGTATTTTCTAATTATTTTATCTCAACTGGAGCATTAAAAAGATGAAAGACTCACCAGTTTAAGTAAGGTTCATTACTGAGAGTAAGTAAATTAAGTATTAGTAACATTTATCAGTAATAGTAAAGTGTATGTGTATAAGTAAGGTTTAAAAATAGTACAGGTTATCGCACTAATATAGACTTATTCATGGGAATAAAGGCTTACTTGGTGGAGAATGAACAATGTGCTGCCATATCTGGGATAAACCATTTGTGCAAGAAATGTCATCAGTCACAGCAACTTGAGCTCCAGCTTTTGGAACTTGAGTAATGTCTAGTGTCACTGTCACCCATCCTTCAGGTCAAGAGTTATGTGCATATCACATTTATAGTTGTGAACATCTTACAGCTGAAGAGTATGCAAAATGAGAGGAAATTGGTAACCACCGGACAGTCAAAAAGAATGAGGTAGGTAGTAGAGTCATCCTCTGAAAACATTCACTTCTCTAATCAATATATATTACAGAATACTGATGCAGGTGATAGTTCAATTAGACAGTACAGTCAGAGTCAGGTCTATGGAATCAATCAGATCTACAGAGGTGCACCAAGGAGACTGGAAGTTAAATAGCAATAGGTTATTTGATGTGGGGAAGGGGACACAGGGACAATGTCACTGGACTAGTAATCCAGAGACCAAGATTACTGCTCTGGGTTGACCTGAGTTCAAATTCTCCCATGGCAATGGTAAAATTTTAACTAATAAATCTTATAAAGGGTAGGAGTGCACTAGATGGGTTTCTATGGATATCATTAGTCCAGATTTTAATCCAAGTGTATCAGTTGAATTTAAATTGCACCAGAAGAAACTCGGCCAATCATTACTGCCAATCACAGGTTGGCTACCTCTGATTCCAGACCCACATCAATGACTCTGAATTGGCCTCGCCCTAACCACATAGCTGAATAAAATAACTATGAAGTCTAAAGAACAGAATGAAACTGAATTAATCTCCTGGCATCACCTAGGCACTGGAAACACAAGCCTTCGCATGCCTGCAAAGTTGTTCTTACTAACAATTGGAAATGGTGTCAAAATTGGAAGAACTGTCTCATAGGTTAGACAAGCAACAGACTGATATAGTCAAACTCATCAAACTATGTCTGAGAGATAATGTCCCAGACACTACCCTCATTCCTGAGTATGCCCTATTGCTTTGACAGGATGGACCGAACAGACATGGCAACACATGGGGATGTAGTCAGGATGGAGTTGCCCCAAGAGTCACCAACATTGATTTCACATGGATCAAGCATGATGTCTTATGGTATAAGGTCAAGCAAGAGTAAGGAGATCTCCTGCTGACTAGCACTTAATACATATGAAACTGTTCAGCTCCACATAGAATACCAATTGGAAGAAGCTCTGGGGGCATCAAAAGCACAGAGTCTGCTCTGGGATGGAGATTTCAATGTCTACCAGTAGCACCATCTGAGTCCTTAAAGGACAAATCTGCTGGACTGGGTTTGCAACAGGTTGTGAGAGATCAACATGAGGGAAACATGTTCTTCATCTTTTTAGCCCTAAACATATCTAGAATTAAGATGTGAATCTGATGAAGTTACAACACAAGGTGCTAGGTGCTTGGACCCCAGCTATTCACAATTTATATTCATGATTCAGATGAAGGAACAAAATGTAACATCACAAAGTTTGCAGATGATACTAAGTTGGGTGGGAGGGTGAGCTGTGACAAGGATGCAGAGATCCTTCAGCATGATCTGGACAAGTTGGGTGAGAGGGCAAATCAATGGCAGATGCAGTATAATTTGGATAAGTGGAAATTTATTCACCTTGGAAGCAAAAACAAGAAGGCAGATTATAACTGATTGGCTGCAACATGGGAGAGGGCAGTGTCCAGTGAGACCTGGGTGTCCTGTGCATCAGTCACTGATGGTAAGTGTGCAGGTGCAGCAGGCAGTAAGGAAGGCAAATGGTATGTTGGCCTTCATTGTGAGAGATTTCGAGTACAGGAGCAGGGATTTGTAATTACAGTTATACAGGGCCTTGGTGAGGCCACAGCTTTGATCTCCTTTTCTGAGGAAGGATGCTCTTGCTCTCAACGGAGTACAGCGAGGGTTTCCCGGGCTGATTCCGGGGATGGAGGGACTGACATGTGAGAAGAGATTGATGAGGTTAGGACTGTTTTTTTGGAGTTCAGATGATTGAGGGGGGATCTCATAGAGACTTATAAAATTTTAACAGGACTATACAGGATGAGGAGGAGCCAGTGTTGGGCTGGGGTGGACAAAGTTAAAAATCACACAACACCATGTTATAGAGCAACAGGTTTATTTGGAAGCACCAGCTTTTGGAGCACTGCTCCTTCATCAGGTAGCTGTGGAGCAGAACCATAAAGCACAGAATTTATAGCAAAGGATTCTGCGTTGTATGGTCCTGCTCCACAAATATTACAGCGTTCATGACTGATGTTGCAAGACTGCAATGCTTGGGTCTGATCCATCTTACCATCCTTTTGAGGTTCCCAGCATCACAGATGCCAGTCAATTCAATTCAATCCATATGATATTAAGAAATGATAGAGTGCACTGGATACTGCAACGGCTATGGTGAACTGCAATGTTGATACCACACCAGGATGGCTTACAGTTATATTGCTTCTATATCTCTGATAGAGTGGTACTCCAGTTTGCATGATTTTCAAACTGCTACAGCTGAGAAAAATACTTAGCAGGATATTAACTCGAGATCAGATAGTATTAGAGAATCTGCCAATTTGAAGAATTAGATCTGGCTATAGCTTCGCTATTGCTCAAATAACCACAATTTAATTCACAAATTGATGGCCCTTCTCAGAGCTCACACAAGAATATTAGCCATGCAATGACGAATGATAGAAGTAATTAATGCTTCTCAATCTGGATCATAAGAACACCCACCATTGGGAAGATTCTGCTTGCTTGCATACTTATCTCCATAATGCTAGTCAGACGTTTACCTGCAATGTCTTCTCTTCCTAACTCATGTCATTAGTTCTGGAGGCCCACAGAGGTTATCATTGGCTCCCTCCTGTTCCCAATTTACACAATGCCTCTTGACAACATCATCAGAAAATAAAGGCAAAGTTCTAAGTCAAAACTGGAAATGTTTGGAAAAGCTCAGCAGGTCTGGCAGCATCTGTGGAGAGAAAACAGAGTTCACATTTTGGGTCCAGTGACTCTTTTTCAGAACAGTTCTGAGCTCAATAGATTTTGGATTTCAATAATTTCTTGCTTGCTACAAGGACAATATGGATAATCCACCCGAGAAGCAATCCCCAAAAAAGCTATGATATTCTTGCCTTTAACTTTGAGCTCATTTTGAAAGTGATAAGTTATGAAGTTTGTGACTTGTGTACTCATATCAATGCACAAACTAACACTTGTGTACTATGCATCCAAGTGTGATATTAAGGAGATGAGACATTAAATTGCATACTGTGATCATGCCCACTCAACACTACCCACATTTTAACTAAGATTACTTAAATTGGTTAAGAATATTTTATAGTTCGTGATCTTTCTCTTCAAAATTGTTATTAGATCAGGATAATACTGAGTTCCGAACAGAATGAGGATGCTGCCATTATTCTGCACAGTCAAACAATCGTGTGATTTCACTGAACTAACAATCCAGAATCAACATGGAAAACATGTTGAAAATGTGTTGCTGGAAAAGCGCAGCAGGTCAGGCAGCATCCAAGGAGCAGGAGAATCGATGTTTCGGGCATGATGCTGCCTGACCTGCTGCGCTTTTCCAGCAACACATTTTCAGCTCTGATCTCCAGCATCTGCAGTCCTCACTTTCTCATGAAAAACATGTTGGCCAACAAAGGCATGGCAATTTGAAAAGCCATGGCCTCATGGAGTAGAGACGAGACATGAGTGATATAAAGAGCTGAAGAGAGATGAATGGGGTGAAAGGTCACTGGGACACAAGGACAGCGAGATGCAGCAAGGATCGGTGCTTGGTCCACTGCTTTTTGACACTTACACAAATGTGAATACAGGAGGAATGGTTAGTAAGTTTGCAGATGACACCAAAATTGGAGGTGTAGTGGACTGTGAAGAAGGTTATCTCAGAATACAGTGGGATCTTGATCAGGTGGGCCAATGCACCGAGGAATGGCAGATGGAGTTTAATTCAGATACATGTGAGGTGCTGCATTTTGGAAAGGCAAATCACAGCAGACTTATACATATAATGGTAAGGACCTGGGGAGTGTTGCCAAACAAAAAGATCTTGGGGTTCATAGTTTCTTGAAAGTGGAGACAGGATAATGAAGAAGGTGT
>NC_057715.1:4918307-4969350 GCF_004010195.1 Chiloscyllium plagiosum | reverse complement strand
CTTATGAAGTAATGGTCTCTTCATTCCTAAGTTACTTGGAATTCAATCTTACAATCAGCAATCTGATACTCTCCTCAAATACACAAAGCAGTACTCCCAGATATCCTGGGATATTTATACCATACTTCACATCACTAATGCAGACTGTCTGATCATTGTTGTATTGCATTCTGTGGAGCTTGCTGTCTGCTGATCAGTTGTCAGCTTTCTTGCATTATAACACTGATTACATTTCAGAAGTATTTCATTGGCTCTAAGGTCCTTTGCAACAAACTGAAATCACAAAAGGTGATAAATAAATACAATATTACCTTTTCCTTTATATTCCTTTCAGTCTTTCAATTTAGGTAACACTTTGAAGGAGCAAGAAATTAGGTTGAGGAATGCACTAGCATGATTCTGAGGAATAGAATTTGTACTTTTCAGGCTATTATCTCGAAACCCAAGGTATTCCAATTGAAATAGAGATTAAAGTGACAGGCAGCAATAAGATGGAACCTATGAAAAATATGACATGTAAGGTTATGTGATCATACTCATTCATTTGGATGTGATAAATGGACAAATACCTCCTATGTTTAGTGGAAGTTATAAAATTAAGATGAAAGTACTAAAACTATGTCAGGTATAGACAGCAGGAATTGAGTGAATCCTTAGAAGAGTATAAAGTCAGTAGTTTACTTCAGTGGGAAATCAGGAGGGCAAAAAGGAGACAAGATATATCTTTGGCAAATAGGGTTAAGGAGAATCCAAAGGGATTCTACAAATACATTAAGGACAAAGGGGTAACGAGGGAAAGAATAGGGTCCATTAAAGATCATCAAGGCCACGTATGTGTGGAACCATAGTGGGGTGGGGGAGATACTAAACATAAAGGTGGATAAATCCCTGGGCCAGATCATGTGTACTCTAGAACACTGTGGGAAGCTAGGGAAGTCTTTGCTGGGTCCCTTGCTGAGATATTTGTATCATCGATAGCCACAGGTGAAGTAATGGAAGACTGGAGGTTGGCTAACGTTATGCCATTGTTTAAGAAAGGTGGTGAGGAAAGCCAGGGAGCTCTAAAACAGTGAGCCTGATATTGGTACTGGACAAAATGAGGCACAGGCATTTCATGTATTTGGAAAGACAAGGACTGATTAGGGATAGTCAATGTGGCTTTGTGCACAGGAAATCATGTCTCACTAATTTGTTTGAGTTTTTTGAAGAAGTATTGAAGAAGATTGATGAGGACAGAGTGGTGGATGTGTTCTACATGGATTTCATAAGGTGTTCAAAAAGGTTCCCCATGGTAGACTGGCTGGCAAGGCCAGCTGTCATGAATTTCAGGGAGAACTAGCCATTTGGATACAAACTGGCTTGAAGGTAGAAGACAGAAGGTGGTGGTGGAGGGTTGCTTTTCAGACTGGAGGCCTGTGACCAGTGGTGTGCCACAAGGATTGATGTTGGGTCCACTGCTTTTCATCATTTATATAAGTGATTTAAATGTGAAATTAGGAGGTATTATTAGTAAGTTTACAGATGATTCCAAAATTGAATATCAATTTTGGTCTCATCTGTAAACTTACTAACAATATATTGTAGTGGACAATGAAGAAAGTTACCTCAGAGCTCATCGGGATCTTAATCAGATGGGCCAATCAGCTGAGTGGTAGACAGAGCTTAATTTAGATAAATATATGAGGTGCTAAATTTTGGACAGGCAAATCAGGGCTGGACTTACAGTCTTAATAGTAAGGTCCTGGGGAGTGTTGCTGAACAAAGTGCAGGTTCATAGCTTATTGAAAGTAGAGTCTCAGGTAGATAGGATAGTGAAGAAGGTATTTGGTGAGTTGTCTTTATTGGTCAGAGTATTAAGTACAGGATTTGGGAGGCCGTTTGGTGGCTGTACAGGACATTGGTTTGGCCACTTCTGGAATATTGCAATCAATTCTGGTTTCTCTGCACTCGGAAGGATGTTGTGAAACTTGAAAGGGTTCAGAAAAGATTTACAATGATGTTGCCAGGGTTGAAGGGTTTGAGCTATAGGGAGAGGCTGAATAGGTTGAGGCTATTTCTTCTTGGAGCGTTGGAGGCTGAGGGATGACCTTATAGAGATTTATAAAATCATGATGGGCATGATTTTGTAAATGGGTAAATAGAAAAGGTATTTTCCTTGGGGTGGGGGAGTCCCATACTAAAGGCTTAGGGTGAGAGGAGAAAGATATAAAAAGGACCTAAAGGGTAACTTTTTCATGCAGAGTGTGGTGCATGTATGGAATGAGCTGCCAGAGGAAGTGGTGGATGCTGATGCAATTACAACATTTAAAAGACACCCACGTGTGTACAAGAATAGGAAGGGTTTGGCGGGATATCGGCCAAATGCTGGCAAATGTGACTAGATTAATTTAGGATATCTGTTTGGCATGGACGTGTTGGACTGAAGGGTCTGTTTCGTGCTGTGTATCTCTATGACTCTACCTTTAGTTCCAAGAAATTGTGGAATGGAAAATCTAATCCACACTGTCACGATGTCAGCAGTAACACATTGTTTGTCTAACCTGAGGCACCGGAGTTTCCTCAACCACGTGCAGAGGGGGAGAAAAAAAAAATGAAAGCATTGCTATGTTTTGCTTCTTTTCACCAAATGTCTTGACATATCTTATTAGTAAGACATTGTTCTCACACTTCAGAATGAAGCAAAATTTATCAAGAGGTGTGATAATGTTAGGAAATAAACTTCTCTTTTCTCTCTGAATTGCTGTAAAGCTGTCAAGTATATGTTAGTTTTGAGGAAAGCACCATATTTACAGCTCAATGAACCTTTTCCACCCTTAAGGGTAGCTCACTTTGATATCCCCAGTCAATATTAGCCATGAGTCGAAAAGTGTGGCGCTGGAAAATCACAGCAGGTCAGGCAGTATCTGCGGAGCAGGAGAATTGACATTTCATGCATAAGTGCCTCATCAGGAATGTGGGAGAGTTGGGGAGAAAGGCATGGGTCACTCTCACCGAGGAGGGTTGGGATTGGATTTTCCTTGTCCTGTACAGGCGTGAATGTTACTGGACCAATAACCAACTCTACTGTCACACAGAACTGGAGTCTTATCTGTGGAGTCTTATGCTGGTGAAGAATCATTGTTTTGTATACTCAATGCAGTAAAGTGTAAAGTTCATAAGATCTTACATTGCGTATTAACAAAAAGCAAAATTATTTATTGAATGTGTGATGATGCTGTTGCTTTAAAAGGTTATTTTGTCCTTTTTTTGTGGAGAGGTTGTAAGGCAGAGGGATCAAACGTAAGCAAACATTTTGAGAGGCGTATTAACAAAAAGCAAAATTATTTATTGAATGTGTGATGATGCTGTTGCTTTAAAAGGTTATTTTGTCCTTTTTTTGTGGAAGGTTGTAAGGCAGAGGGATCAAACGTAAGCAAACATTTTGAGAGGCCTTAGATTTTTTTTTAAAAGTTGGAACAATGGAAGAAGCCTGAATGGGTGTGGCCAGCCTTGGAACTGTTAATTAGTAACAGGTACTGTAGCTGTTACTCGGTTAATTAGTAACAGGTACTGTAGCTGTTACTCGGTTAATTAATAACAGGTACTGTAGCTGTTATTCAGTTAATTAATAACAGGTACTGTATCTGTTATTCATAGTCATAGAGATGTACAGCATGGAAACAGACCCTTTGGTCCAACCTGTCCATGCCGACCAGATATCCCAACCCAATCTAGTCCCACTGCCAGCACCCGGCCCATATCCCTCCAAACCCTTCCTATTCATGTACCCATCCAGATACCTTTTAAATGTTGCAATTGTACTAGCCTCCATCACTTCCCCTGGCAACTTATTCCAAACACATACCACTCTCTGGGTGAAAAAGTTGCCCCTGAGATCTCTTTTATATCTTTCCCCTCTCACCCTGAACCCTTGTCCTCTCGTTCTGGACTCCCCCATCCCAGGGAAAAGACTTTGTCTATGTAGCCTATCCATGCTCCTTATGATTTTATCACCCCTCAGCCACCAACATTCCAGGGAAAACAGCCCTAACCTATTCCATCACACAACCTTGCTCTTGTAAATTCCTCATTGCCTGTAATTGTATTTCCAACCGATGCATTAAGTCTGTTAGGATTCGCAACCAACAGCATTTATTGCAGATATACTCCTCAGTAACCTGTAAACTCTCCCTAAACTCCCACATTCAATAGTAAGAGCATATCACTCTACTGAAGGCCATTTTTACTTCTTTCAATCTACAAACCCAGAAAATAGCACTGTCTTATTCCTCTACAAAACACTGCTCCAGGTTAAGTTAATACTTATGGCTTATATTTTAAGTTTAATTAAGATACATAGCTCAATAAAACATATAATCATAGAAGAACCCACTCTACTTACCACTGCATTCGAGGAAATAACCTCCAACATCTAAAAAAAATCTCAACAAAGGAGCTGTTACAGCAAGAAATTTTTTCTGTCCTCCATCTTGGATGACCCAGAATCCTTCAATTCAGTTCATTAGTAACAGGCACTATATCTGTTTCTCAGTTAATTAGTAATATGTCCATAACTGTTATTCAGTTCATTAGTAATAGGTACTGTATCTAAATTCTTGGTTAATTAGCAACAGGTACTTTATCCATTACTCTGTTAATTAGTAACAGGTAGTTTATGTGTTACTTGGTTAATTAGTAATGATACTGTACCTGTTATGTGGTTTACTTGGTTAATTAGTACAGGTACTGTATCTGTTATTTGGTTAATTGGTAACAGGTACTTTATCTATTACTCGTTTAAATAGTGACAGGAACTGTATCTGTTATTTGTTTAAGCTTTCCAATGGTTTAGTTATTCTAAATTCCTCTTCCTTTTCATTGTAATTTCACTAAAGTGTTTAAATAAATTGTGTTTTGCTACACTTTGAGTAGTTGATCCATCACATTGTGTCTGGAACATTTCACTCTACATTTACCTTTCAAATAAAAAAAAGTTGATGTCTTGGCTACCTTCTCAAAATATTTTGAGGGAGATCTGGTGTGGTCAATAAAAAAGCTCCCAAACTGACTATTGTCAAGGTTAGAGTGGTGCTAGAAAAGCACAGCATGTCAGGCAGCATCCTAGGAACAGGAAAAATCAAAGTTTCAGGATTCCTGATGAATGGCTTTTGCCCGAAATGTTGATTTCTCCTGCTCCTTGGATGCTGCCTGACCTGTTGTGCTTTTCCAGCACCACTCTAATTTTGACTCTAATCTCCAGCATCTGCAGTACCCACTTGTCCTAAACTGACTATGACCTGTTTGAGGTAAAAACAATGACTGCAGATGCTGGAAACCAGATTCTGGATTAGTGGTGCTGGAAGAGCACAGCAGTTCAGGCAGCATCTAAGGAACTTCAAAATCGACGTTTCGTGCTCCTTGGATGCTGCCTGAACTGCTGTGCTCTTCCACTAATCCAGAACATGACCTGTTTGAATCTACATATAACTACTGACCCATCTAGTGCTCAAACTGATGCAACCCTCTGCTCTCAGACAGACACACTTCGTGTTTGAGCAGGTCGAGGCAGTCCATTCACATCCTTGATTTCACAGTTAGAACATCTGAATGTTATCCTTGTTAGGACTTCTCACTAGACTGCTGTACCTGCTTGCTGCAGTGACAACTCTGGTCACTGGCAAACTCTAGCTGGATATTGCAAGGAACATTGGTGGTTGGAAGATCCCAGCAAAAAACCTCGTGCCAGCTGTGAGCAACTCTGACATAATTGTGCATCGTGGGATGGATTCTTCTCTTCTTCGGATATGAAGAAATCATCATCAGGATAAAGAATCTAACAAGAAGACAGCAGAAAATATTTTACAGTCATGAGAGGAAGCTATCTTTTTAAGAGCATGTTGGCTTTAAAAATTGATACTGCATGTCAATCAGCTACTAACAGGGCTGAGCTAAAGTGAGGACTGCAGATGCTGGAAACCAGAGTCTAGATTAGAGTGGTGCTGGAAAAATGCAGCAGGTCAGGCAGCATCCGAGGAGCAGGAGAGTCGACGTTTCGGGCAAAAACCCTTCATCAGGAATGGGGCTTTTGCCCGAAACATTGACTCTCCTGCTCCTCGGATGTTGCCTGACCTGCTATGCTTTTCCAGTGCCACACTCTCAACTACTAATGGAGCTGAAACAGCACAAGGACTGAAAAACCTGTAGCAACATATATCATTAAATCATTACAACCTTATATCTGCCACAACCAGGAACATTAATTCAGAAAAGGTAGTGAGGACTTAAAGAGCCTCACTTAGCAATCAAGGAAGAAATTCAGAGCTGCAGTCCAGCACAGAAGTGGTCAACATCAGACTTCAGATAAAAGAGGAGTTCGTAAGAAGAAAGGAAGAAAGAAAATCCGTTATATTTATGTCACAGGTTTGAGATGGGAAACTGAAATAAAATGGCATTTTAAAATCGTTAATGTAACCTGCAGCAAATTTATTTTGAGGTTAGGTTATTTTTTAAAATAAGTCTTCAACATGCAAACATCTTAAGCAAGGTTAAGATCTATAAATTGAAACAGAGGATTTAAGCTGTATTGAGACAAATTACTTTTTTTTGAGCAAATAAACTTACTTGGAGGTGAGAAAGCACAAGACATTTTTTGGTAAAAAAAACGAGACAAAGAAATTAGGAGGAGAAAAACATGAAGACTCACCATATTGTCAAAAATACACAAAACTCAGAAAGAAGAAGACAAAAATGGCACAAATCCAGATTTATTTTATATCGGGAACATAAAGTTTAATTTGCTAAGAGATTTGAAAACATTCCCAAAATTGCAAATACTTCAAAGTTAATTTCCAAGGTAAATCTACAAAAATCTTTCTAATACGGAGATTAAAAAACTTTACAATTTCAACGCAGAGAATAAAGAAAACAAAGATTGAAGAAAGGAGCTTTAAAACATTGGAAAACAACAAATTACATTAAGCTTTGCTATCTTGCTTTATCAGTAATTAAAATATAATTGCAATTTTAAAAAAACTGGAAATTTATGACAAACTTTACAGAAATTGAATTGAAATCACAGTTTGAACTTAAAGAACAAAAGCTGACAGGAGCACAGAATTTAAATAGATTTGAAAAGCCTCAGAATGTATTGTGAGCAATTTAATCTAAACAAAGGAACGAAGAAAGTCATTACACCTCCAGGCAATTTCAAGGTTACAAATCCTTCAGACAGTAAATTAAATTAGTCAACTTGGAAGAAACAATTCATGGGATGCTGAATTGCTTCAAGTTTACACAACAATGTCCACAACAAATAAATTGATATATTGGTTTATTCTGTGGGACTGTTAGCACACCATGATACTAACTGACAAAAAAAGTTAAAGAAGTACTAGTATATTTGATTTGGAGATGCCGGTGTTGGACTGGGCTGTACAAAGTTAAAAATCACACAACACCAGGTTATAGTCCAACAGGATTAATTGGAAGCACACTAGCTTTCGGAGCGACGCTCCTTCATCAGGTGGTTGTCCACCTGATGAAGCAGCGTCGCTCCGAAAGCTAGTGCTTCCAACCAAACTTGTTGGACTATAACCTGGTATTGTGTGATTTTTAACTTAGTATATTTGATAACGTCTTAAAGTAAAATAGCAGTCAAATACTTATAAGAACCAATCAGGGTGTAGGCACAGTAGACAGGAAGACACATTTCCCCTTGGTGGAGGGAATGATAACTGGGGTATAGATGTAAGGTTAAGGGCGTTACGAGGGGATAAGACGAAAAACCTTTTCACCCAGAGGGTGATGGGAATCTGGAACTCACTGCCTATAAGTGTGGTGGAGGCAGAAACCCTCAGAACATTGAAGAAGTATTTAGATGAGCAGCTGCAGTGCCAAGGATTGCAAGATTATGGGCCAAGTGGTGGAAGATGGAATGAGAATACTAAGGTGGGTGTTTTTGACTGCTGCAGTCTCAATGGTCTGAATGATTTTTCTCTGTGCTATGAACATCTATAATAAAGCTTTAAACTAAATGTATGGGGAGGAGGGGGAAAACAGAATTTAGATGCACAGAAAATTATGGAAAAAGTTAAAGGTAGGAAGAGCATTGCAGAGATTAGTAAACATTCCAGAACAAGTAATAAGATGGAGTGTATGGAAAGGGTCAGGAATCTAACGTTAGGCGCAGCAGATGTGGGGATAACCATGAAAAGGGGGACATTCAATGCAAGAGTGAGGGTATTCGACTTCAATCCACGCTGTACATGAACCAAGGTAAATGAGCATATAGCACAGATTGAAATTGATACGAATGATGCCATGGGTATCACAGAGAAGTAGCAACAAGTGGATCAGGGCTGGGAACTAAATGTCCAAGGATATATGTCCTATTGAAAGGACAGGCCGATAGGCAGAGGGTTGCCCTGTTAATAGGAAAAGAAATGAAATTGATGGCAAGAAGCAAGATACAGGCCAGAAAACATAGAATCTGGGTTGAGGATTAAAAAAGTAAAAAAGACCCTGATGGGAGTTGTGTAATAGTCAAGATGTGGGGAAGAAGATAGATCAGGAAATAGAAAAGGCATGTAAGAAAGACATTTTTATAATAACCATGAAAAGGAACTTGTGGAATGTCTATGAGATGGTTTTTTGTATCAGCTTGTGGTACAGCCCATTATGTAACAGGTGTTTGTTCATTTGGTGATGTGTAATGAGGCAGATTTTACTAAGGAATTTAAGATGAAAGAACCACCTGGGGGCAGTGACCATCGGATGGTAGAATTCACCCGCTGTTTGAGAGGGAGAAGCTGGTATCAGATGTAATGAGTAAAGGTAACTACAAAGACATGAGGGCAGAGCTGGCCAGAGTTGATTGAAAGAAGACATGAGGAAGGTTTTCCAAAAATGGGAAGACTAGGACTTGAGGACACAGCCTTAGAATAAAATATTCTTTCTTTAGAACAGAGATAATGAGGAATTTCTTCAGAGGGTAGTTAATCTCTGGAACTCAATGCCACTGAGGACTGTGGAGGTCAAGTCATTGAGTGCATTTAAGACAGAGATAGATAGGTTCTTGATTGGTAAGGGGATCAAGGATTATGGGGAGAATGCAGGAGAAACATATCAGCTATAATTTAATGGTGGAGCAGATTTGATGGGCTTGAATGGTCTAATTCTCCTCCTCGATCACATGATCTTATTATTGCTTCTCAGGGACTTTCTAGGTGTGTCACTGAAGAAGGCAGACTGTCGTCAGTCTGTTGAACCCATCCACAGAAAAGAAGGGGAAGTGGAAGGTGGGGAACTTACTGATACACAGAGGCTGAGGTTGGAAGCCACTGCCTTCCACTGTGCTTGAAATTGAAAGGTGCAATGAGGAAGAAAGTGGCTGCAGCCACACTTGGAGTGGAGGCTGGGTAAGTGACTGGACCTGTGCAAGAGTACCAATGTGAAACCCTTTGAAAGGAGACAACATCACACAGCGTATCCATACACTGCGCAGGATATGGACCTATAGGGTCCTGGTTTATGCTGCCCATGACTGAGCAGTGCAAAATGACCAATGACTGCCCATGGCAAAAGCAGTAAAACATGGGTGACATGCGGGTTCATTTCCTGCCTCGGGCGTCTGTCTTTGTGGAGTTTGCACATTCTCCCTGTGTCTGTGTGGGTTTCCTCTGGGTGCTCCGGTTTCGTCCCACATTCCAAAGATGTGCAGGTTAGATGGATTGGCTGTGCTAAATTGCCCATAGTGTTAGGTGGGAGAAAGTGAGGACTGCAGATGCTGGAGGCCAGAGTTGAAAAGTGTGGTGCTGGAAAAACACCCCAGGCCAGGCAGCATCCGAGGAGCAGGAGAATCGACGTTTCGGGCATAGTGTTAGGTGCACTGGTCAGGGGCAAATATAGGGTAGGAGAATGGGTCTGGGTGGGTCACTCTTCGGAGGGTCGGTGTGAACTTGTTTGGCCAAAGGGCCTGTTTCCATATTGTAGGGAATCTAATCTAAACTAAGCAAGTAGTCTTGGGAAGTTTGGGAAAATCTTTGCTGAACGGAGCCTGCACAAGTTAGAACAGTAGTAGTTCTCTTTACCCAAGGTAACAGAACTCAGAATATGCAGCTGCAGATGTTTATGCTTAAGACATAGATAATAACCTTTCACATGACATTTAATTAGTGAATCTCTCTTTAATTATTTGCAATACTAATAGGTTTTAGTTAATATCTTTTAAATAATCATAAATATCAATTCTGAAGTAGTTATAGATTCATCTACATACAAAGGAAAAGAGTAAAATAAAATTCCGAGAGCAAACCAGTCTTAGAGAATAAAAGCAGCCCCCATATCATTACAGGGAGAAATGAAACACAGAAACTAGCAGATATTACAACGTGTGTTGAATGAACACATTCTATGACATCCAAGGATAAGTATAAGGATGTCTAGTAACCATGGTGAGATGCAGAGTCCTTTGTGAAAGATCTGAAGAAGGGAGATAAGAGAGTCTGAGAAACATCAGGAGACCATGGAGGACCAAGGGTTGACCAAAAGTCTGTCCATCTCGGGCCATGTAGTCATATGATCAGCTTAATTGGAAATGTATGTAATTAACCAACAATATGATTGGTTTGTAAATGTCAGAAATGGGATGAAACAAATGCATAAAAGTGCATGTTTTCCTTTGTTCAGGGAAGACCTCTCTGGATTTTCAGATGGTTTCTTTCCACTGGTGTAATTTCAATAAACTCTCATTTTGATGCTGGACGTGAACTCCTGAATATCAAGTGAATCATTTGGTCATTCTGCACCAACTGTCCTTAATCCCCGGCCGTCCTAATACATTATTCCCCTTTTTGCTATGCACCGTCCTGCTGCAGACATCATTAATAACCCCATTCATAGCAACATCCTTGGGCATAGAGGCCATGGAAAGAATGGGGATGTTGGAATGTAAGGGTCAGGACCAATTCTCCAACATAAGCTTTGTTCATTTTGCTTCCAGATGCTGCAACATGCTCTCCACACAGGCACATTGATGTGTGGGCATAAAGTTAGGCAGCACAGTTACCTTCTGGTTTCACAGAGGGACAAACAGATGTAAGATCAAACCTGCAATTTATGGAAAAGTACCAAATAATGTATGGTGCATTGTTCTCCTATGCCACTAAAGTGCCCTCAACAAATATTCTTCTTGTAAAACCAGTCTGTGGAGATTACTAGCAGTAAGGGGTGAAAAGTGAACCATCAATGTTTTCAGCAGAAAAAACATTAACTTGAGTACCAAACAATAATTTCTTGCATGATAGTAAGACAGGGTTGTCTGAGACTATTGGGGCATGTTTGAGACACAACAGGAGCTCATGATAGTTTGCACTAGAAAGCCAGAAGATACTGAAGCCTTCCATACTATCCAATGCTTCCAGATTAATTGTTACTTCCACCCTCGATACCATATGTACACAGGACTCATAATAACCATGTGATAGCAGTCTGGCCATCACTAACAGTTTCCACCTCAGGCACCCTTACTATTTCCACAGTTGCCAGCTCAGTAAGCCTGATGAGCAGCATGAAGGATGTTCCTCTCCATGTCCTCATTATTGCATGGGTGCTGTCTCCCTTTCTCCTGCAAGGACGAGAAAAAGAGGAACTGAAATCAGTCCCGCATGGAGAAGAATAGTTCCTCCAGAAAGTCTGCGGCGACATTTCTGTAAAGCTGATCTGAAGGCTGTGAGGATCCTCCAGACACATACTTCCCCCATGTACCTCCAACATTGAATCCATGTTCACAAGTAGATTCTGGTGGCACTTACTAAGCCTGCGATTTCCAACCAGGTGCTCTTTATTGTGTATGGGGGCAGATTTCACCCAGACGTAAAGGTGACTGCCTTTCACTCCCTCACCACAGGGAGTTTGGCATCTGATTAATTCATCTGATTAATTTGTTTCAAAACAAATTCCCAGTGTCCACTCTTTCTGAGCCATGCATTACCTTGTAAGTTCCTATTAGATCTCCCCTCAACCTTCTAAACTCTAGTGAATACAATCACAGGGTCCTCAGCCGTTCATCGTATGTTAGGCCTACCATTCCAGGGATCACCCGTGTGAATTTCCACTGGACACAATACCCTGACTCTCTCTTGTATCCTTGAATCAATGACATCCTGGAATTGAAGTGAAAGAATTACAAAAGTCAAATGTGCATGTAGCTCATCCTGAGTCTGTCATCAGCTTGGAAGCATTCCAGGAAGTAACTAGCTGGTGAAATCATACGTTGAATAGACCAGCTCGGACATACTGGCCTGAGTGACACCCTTACAGCCTCGACAACTCTCTGATTCTAAATGATAATGCTTTGTGTTCAGGTTTGGTTTCTTCAACTTCAATATAGTCAGGCCACTATGGAATGGCTTCCTGCTGTATAGCAGGCTTAGTAAATAGATAACATTATTGAGCTTTTCACTCTTTAGGGTTAGCGTGCAATTCGGATATTTAGGATGTTCATGTCGGGGAGCTAATGCAATTCAGGGTGATGTTTAGAGACAATCCCATCATGTACATACACACCACACACACACTTGATTTATTTTGAACTAAACTCTGAGTCAGAAAAAAAAATGAAGGCTCAAAGCAATGAACCATGCAAAGTTTTTCACAGATAATTTTTGGCTCATTAGGCAAGGGGTGTTGGCAGAGGATGGTTCAGATGAAATTTTGCATACGGAGACAGCACGACAAATTTTTTCATGTACTTTAAATACGCTTGCCAGCACTTTGAATGACAATCAAATTGGCAGCACGAAGGCAGACTTTTTTTTTAACTCCAGATTGTCCTCCTCTCTTCCCATCCTGGGTCTGTTTAGTTGCACAACAGACCTGGTTCTCCAGCAATTAGAGTCTTGGCCCCATCAAAATTCTGACATGCTTCCAATTCCTAACAGGGACAGTTCGAGATTTGGAATCATGAGCGTCTTTCATTTCCGATATCTGATGGGAATACCAGTCCATTGAACATATAATCCAGGCTGGCACCATAGTGTTTTACTAAGAGGGTCTGCATTATTGAAGTTACCATCTCCCTGATGAGACATAGAGTAAATTCAATCTCCTCATTCAGTGGTACATCCTCTGACACCATTTGAATAAACAAAAGGGAGCTCTCGCTATTTTCTTGGCTATTATTAATCTTTTGACCAACATCACTAAACTGGTTATCATAAAAACACAGAATGACAGACGCTGGAAATCTGTAACAGAAACAGAAATTGCTGGAAAAACTCAGCAGATCTGACAGTATCTGTGTAGAGAAAGTAAAGTTAACTTTTCAGGTCCAGTGACCCTTCTTCAGAATGCTAAACTGATTAATTGATTGTTTCCTCATTTTTTTTGTGGCATCTTGCTGTGTGTAAATTGGTTACCATGGTTCCTATTGAACAACAGTGACTGTACATTAAAAAGTACTTAATTGGCTGTAGGTTTTGGAACAACCTGAAATCATTAATGGCACTGCAGAAAGGGAAGTTCTCTTCTTTCCTGACTGAAATTGTTCAGTCAGTACTTCAGCAGTCAGTAATCCTTCAGTGCTATTATAGGGATTCATCACTTTGGATCTGCACAGAGACTTCTGAATTCTTACTTATGAGTCTTACAACGTCAAACACTAAAGAGAAACATAAAGAGACTCAATATGAGAGGTCAAAGATAAAATCTTGAAAATCAATAAACCTATGGAATGTTGAGAATTTTTGATGTTCAAGTTTTAGTAGTTGAACAAGGACAATTTCCTTGAGATATTGTTAAAACATATATTGTTACAACAAGGAGATTGACTGCTGAACCAAATCAGTCTTTCTACTTTTGTAGGTGCAACACAGTAAAATTAAACTATCTAAGATCCCCAACTAGTCACTCCAATGGTTCCTAAACAAACATCTGAATAACTAAACCCAGACTTTTCTAACTGTTATATATGTTTCTTCCAAATAATACTACACACTGATATCATTCAAGTAAACTACACACTAAAGCACTTTAGCTGTAACTCTATTCATTAAGCATTGAAACGTGCATGGTGTATCCTTAATGCTAAATGGAATAACCCAACGCTGGTATAATTAGGTGTGAAAAAAGAAGAAATTTCCTTACTCTTGTTACCAGCGACATTTGCCAATATCCTTTTAACAAATCAGACTTTGATAAGAGTTATTCATTACCGACCTTATCAATGCACCCTTTTAGTCTGGGAATAGGATATGAACCAGTCTTTGTGACTGCATTCCCGTTTCTATCATCTACACAGAATCTATTTGAATCACCTGGTTTAGGAACCAATACTTCAGGAAAACTCCAATTAGCCTGACTTGGTTTAATCAACTGACTCTCCAACATGTACTGAGTTTCCTTTGTAACTTTGGCCTGTTTTTCTGGGTTTTGTTTTATTGGGACTGAATTACATCCATGTCATGTTCGCTTAGTTTCAGATATCCAAGTATGTTTGCAAACTTCTTTGCATTTTTAAGCAATCTCACTATATCTCTCTGTTGATCTTTCTACAGATATAAAAACACATTGTTGGAATTCTCTAATATCTACAAAATTTGTTAATCTAATAGTAGGAAGTACACTTTGGGAATTATCTGCTTCTCTTTAGCTTCCATCTTTATCTTTTATATCCTCCTCTGCGATGCTTACTATTTGACACACCCGTGCATTCTTAAATTCTCCTCTATGATAGGATTCTTTTAAATAGAATCATAGAATCCCTGCAGTTTGGAAGTAAGCCAGTCAGCCCATTGAGTTCATCAGCCCATCCCCCACCCAGAAGCCCACCCCCAACCCTATCTCTACAAACCTGCTTTTCCCATGGCGAATCCACCTAACCTGCACATCTTTGGACTGTAGGAAGAAACCAAGACATTCAGAGGAAACCCACGCAGACATGAGGAGAACGTGTCACATATTCATTTGGCACAATTGATTATTTTTCTTGCAATCAGGCATATCAATTAAATATGTAACTCAACTAACCCATTTCATCATTTTCTGCTTTTAATAGCTCACCTTGTAAAGGCAACAGCATTAAAGCTTCACATTCTGCCTTAAAATTTCTGGTTGTCTCATGCCCATTTGCTCTCTCCTTCATCTTACTAAGGACACACTTAGTAAGCTACTAACTGGTCCATGGTATTATCTTTTTGTGTTCCCGTCTCTAAATAAATTTTATGAACTCCTGTAAGTCCCATGGGTCTGCCTCATAACATCAAACACTCCAAATGAATATAACCCAATTTATTTTGTAAAAACATTACCTGATAAGGGAGTAGATTTACTTTTGGATTATGATTTGACAGGATGAAAGGTAGTAGATTCTGGATTAGTGGTGCTGGAAGAGCACAGCTGTTCAGGCAGCATCCAAGGAGCAGCGAAATCGACGTTTCAGGCAAAAGCCCTTTATCAGGAATAAAGGCAGTGAGCCTGAAGTATGGACCTGGGGTTGAAGTGTTCCGAGGCGGAAGATGAGGCGTTCTTCCTCCAGGTGTCTGGTGGTGAGGGTGCGGCGGTGAAGGAGGCCCAGGACCTCCATGTGCCTAGAAGCTGCACCAATAATTACAGAATTGCAGAAACATTTAAGTTTTCCAACTTCACCCACACCCTCAACAATTTCCTTCTTGATTTGAGGAGGAAACTTGGCAGGTTCTTACTGCCCATTGCCTACTCTGAACACCTGCCTTCCTTTCACTCTTCCACTTCTTAATCTTCCCAAATATCTGAGGTGGTGGAAAAAAGGTTTATAGATCAGTTCATAATCAATATAGCTGATTTGATTTGATTTATTGTAGTCACATTTACCAAAGTACAGCAAAAAGGTTTTATTTGGCGACTAGAAACAGGCAGAACATAGCAAATAAGGATATACAGATCATTGTGTGCTTAGGCAGGGCTGCTTTATTGTTGTTGCTATCTATTGGTCTTTTCCATGAGCTCAGTTTATAGAAGGTAAGGAAGTTTAAGTTCTTCTGAAAAAATAATTTATCTGAGAACATTGTAAGTATTCTCAGCATTTAATACTCTTCTCCAGCCTATCGAACTTTTATAAGCTTCGTTAAATGCTGTTTCCCTATGTTTCTAAATCTCTGCCTATATGTTTCTGGGATCAACTTAAATGTTCTTAGAATAGCTCTTCTTTTTTCCTCTCAGCATTATCCTTAGAACATTCCTCTGACAAGAATGCACAAGACTCTTGTGTTTTACCAATTAATTTACTTTACATGGGCAAGGTCCAATCTGCCTTTGGCCCTGATCTGTGCTGCTACTTTCTCTAAATTACATGAAGAATATTTTCACGCCCTTCCCTGCAAATTTTGGCAAAGCCTGCACAATCTTTAACATCTCCAGTTTGAAGCATAATTATGACAAGAACTACTCTCTTCCATGTTTTCCCAAATCGTTGGTTCAGCTTGCTGAAGCTGCGTGGATTTTAAATTGAATTTAATTCTCTCTTTCCTCCCTATCTTTCACTCTTTCTTTCCTTTCTCTCTGACTTATTTCCCTTTGTAATTCAGATTTTTACGTTTTAACTTACTTTGGAATTCCAGTTCGGATGTTCTCACTTCCATTTGCCTGAATTATAATCTGAGGTCCACTAATGCATATACTTGTACCACCTGATATCGCTAATTCTACTATACCCAATTGTTTCATTATTAAATCTATAATGTCTGCCTTCTTAGCTTGTTCCCGCAATTTTATTTCCGGTCTGTTGGCTAATTCTGTTAGCTCTGCGTGAATCATACCCTGTTATTGTACCAGGGAAACTTCTGAAACTTTCGGAAACTTGTAAGCAATTTCCCATGCCATATTAAGTCTGAGTACAAACTTGGTGTCTGCATTGCATGATTCTGGATGAACCCCCCACTGTTATAACACCAAATCAAATCTGCCTTTCTACATCAATATTTGCAGCACAGTAACATTAATTAATTATGTTTAATTAATTAGGAGACTCACAAATGTCAGCCTAATAGCTTTTAATCATACTTCTGAAAAACCAATCCCAGACTTGGCAAATCGTTAACTTTCAGGTACTAGGTTTATATGATTAACGAGACTTAACTATTTATGAAATGCACATTAACCTTAGCAGAGAGAAAATTAACAATGTGGGAAGCTGATTAATGTCTGTGCTTTAAACCTACAGCATTTATTTTCAGTACCCATTCATATAAAAGACAGACAAACAAACAAAGTTAAGGGATAAATAAAAGAAATAAAAAAACTGGACAGATGACTGCGATAGGGTTAGGTTTAGTGTTGCTATGCTATAGTGTTTCACAGGCATAAACATAAACTCCTCAGTTGCTTTTTGAAATGTCAATAATGGTCACCTTGCCAGTTCACCCAGGCAAAGACAGCAATATTTCTAACTCAGTTTTCTATTCTTTGGCCTTCCAGAGGCTGGTGTATCAGATTAGGCAGGGAGCTTACAAATCTTCATGCTGTCTCAGCAGCAGCCCAGAACCATCTCTCAGAAAACATAGTTAAAAAAAAATGTAAATTCTGCTTCTGCCCTGACTGAGGCTTCAATTACTGTTCAACAAATGTTATCTGGTTGAACATTGGGTCTCTTTCCAAATTGTCAGAACCCATCCTCAGGTTCTGGGCTTGTTAATTGCCAATGTCTGCGCTCTGTTTAAATACAAAGCTCTTCCCTGGCGTAACTGTGCCTGTGAGAATCAAGGCAAGGCCTGCTATTAGCCTCCAGGCCTGGCCACACAAATAAAAAGAGCTAGTTGCCTGTACATCTGTCCCAAAATCCACAAGTCATTTCCAACTCACAATTCAAAACTGATAAAAGAAGAAAAATAATGACAATTCAATGAGGGTTCTAACAGTTAAAAGACAACTGCATTATTTTTCCTTCAATTGATAGATTTTAAAGATCCATGTTTAGGTTCCATTATCATGCCAGATTTGTGCAATCAAACATAACACAGCTGTCTAAGAATGAAGGTCTTGTACAGTAGATGAAACTTTAGAGCACTTCTAACCAAGAAACACATGTATTTTGTCAGTCAAGGTTCTAATTGACTTAAAGGATAACTAATCATTATACCTTATGTTTGATTGGCTTGCAGGCCATTTTATTTATATAAGTACATAAATATATTCATGTAATGTTTACCAATTATGTGCAGGCCACATTCAGACTTCATGACATAACATTACAGGCAACAGATACTTGGGAATCAGACATCACTTCAAATAAGGGGCATGGCTTGTGCAGATACAG
Source organism: Chiloscyllium plagiosum (assembly GCF_004010195.1). Classification (NCBI taxonomy): domain Eukaryota; kingdom Metazoa; phylum Chordata; class Chondrichthyes; order Orectolobiformes; family Hemiscylliidae; genus Chiloscyllium; species Chiloscyllium plagiosum. The sequence continues at coordinate 4,951,085 of NC_057715.1, read as the reverse complement.
TTAATGATGCTGAAAAAATATTCTCAAAGGAGCTTGTTGCATCTTGCAACTGAGAAGGCTTAGCTCACATCAGACAGTCCTAGAACTAGATTGAAATGTTTCTCCAAATAGGAAGGCTTTTCATCTTCCAAGTGCCCAACCTTAATTCAGGTGCTCCATGTCAGCGTTTCTCACAAGGTAGTTGAGGGAACTCAGAGTGTATAGTTGCTGCTTTAAGGTGCTGCTGAAGGTGGGAGATAACATGGGAAGTGGTGGTGGTAACGTCACAAACAAAATCAGAAATGTTTGGAAAAACTCAGCATGTCTGGCAGCAACTGTGGGTGTGGAGAAAAAGCAGAGTTGACCCAGTGACTCTTCTTCAGAACTGAGTAGTGATAATGTCATTTGATTAGTGATTCAGAATCCTAGGCTAGTGTTCTGGGAATGTAGATTTGAATCCCACCATGGCAAATTTAAATCCAGTGGAAATCAGGAATGATAAGCTCACCTAATATAACCATTATTATGAAGACTTATCTTCTTCACTAATGTTCTTTAGAGAAGGAAATCGCTTCCTTCCTTGTTTTGGCCTACTTGTAACTGTAGACCTATAGCAATGTGGTCAGTCTTAATTGTAGGGAAGGACTACCCTCGCCAAAGACACCCAGTTGAACAATTTCAGAGCATGAACACCTTCCTCCCTGTTCATTAACCACCTGAACATGCCCAGATCCTGTTCTTTACAGGTTGTGCTCGGTTTAGATGACCCATTTTCAACTATTCATATTTCCTGTTAACACCCATTTAGGATTTACTTCTTCCCTGTTTACTATCAGCAATACTTTTCGGTAAACCTTTTGTTCTCTCTCTCTCTCTCTCTCTCTGTCTGGGCGCCATCTCCAGCCCTTCCCCTCCCCACTCCACCAAACCCACTCCAGTCTACAGAGTAAATACCCACCATTTCCCAGCTGCTTTCAGTTCTGACAAAGGGTCACTGGACTCAAATCATTAACTCTGATTTCCTTTCTATAGACACTGCCAATTCTGCTGAATTTCTGTTTTTCAGATCGCCAGTACTTTGCTCTATAAGAAAATTGAATATTTCCGAATAGATTGGAGGTCAGAAAAGAACCACAAGGCACAGTTTCAGCCTTTGTGGAGAGGATAGTTCTGAAGATACAGAAATGCTTCAAATTAGTTACGAAGAATTAGGCTGAGAAAGGTAATGCACTCTTATATACAATAAGTCTGATTGTAGATGACATTATGATTAGAAAACATCAAAGAGTCCATAAAACGAAAGGCTTTTGATAATTACATATATTTAAGAAACAAAAGAACATTAGTAAGGTAAAATTTAACATCCTGAAGAATCTGTACGTAATTTAATGAATAAACTCCACAGATTAGTGGAAAACTGAATTATTGTTGGAATTCTGAATTAAAATTTGTCAAATGATTTACAGTCCAAGGAAAACTTAAATTCAAAGAAAATGAAGCAAATCATGCTGGAAGCAGAAACCATCAACAAATCCTGAAAACAAAAGATCAACAACACTTTAAGGGACAACATGGAGTCTTTGAACTTATTAAAGGCATGGGCAGTCTAAAGAGGCACATGACAAGACATGGTGGCCCAGTGGTTAGCACTGCTCCCTCACAGCACCAGGGTCCCAGTTTGATTCCAGCCTCGGGGACTGTCTATGCGGAGTTTGTACATTCTCTGTGTCTGCATGGGTTACCTCTGGGTGCTTCGGTTTCCTCCCACAGTCCAAAGATGTGCAAGTCAGATGAATTGGCCATGCTAAATTGCCCATAGTGTTAGGTGCATTAGTCAGAGGGAAATGGATCTGGATGGGTTACTCTTCGGAGGGTTGGTGTGGATGTGTTGGGCCGAAGGGCCTGTTTCCACACTCAAGGGAATCTAATCTAATCATACAGAGAACAAGCCAAACATCTGATGATAAAAAACAGTATCAGTGTTGCAAGACAGGCACAATCTTGAGTCACCACTAACAAATGCTACATTTGCAAAACTATAGGTTAAACCCCAAAGGCATGCAAACAGTTATGGATCAGTAATCACATATGTGAAGATATCTATTCAGGAAAGCACCTTTGCCAGTTGAAAAAATAACTTGCAATTGACAAGATACCTCTCTTGGAGCAGATATCTGATGCAGTCCAAGGGAAACTAATTCAGAGAACCAGACAAATCAAAAGTTTTCCAAGTCAATAAACATCCCTTTGATTTCATGCTGAAAACAGCAATAGTTTTAACTGCCCTATGAGACCAGCTACCATGTTTAAAGAAGAAGACATTGTAACCTCAGAGACAAGACATTACAGCCTTGGTAGAGTAACTGTCAGAGGTAGATAACAAAAATTACATGTCAAAGCAATGCACGTAAGAGAATTGAAAATGTGTACATTGTTCAAAATCAGCTGATTTCAGTTCTGAGCCTGCATCCGTGTCTCAACCTCAACTTCATCAGTGTGATTGATAAAGATTGACATCTTCCCAGAATATCACCTATCCAGAAGCAGTTGTTCAAATATTGATCCAGAAACTAACCATTACTGATGACCTAGCCAAGGAAAAAAACAATTTCATTGGGTTTCCTAGACTCAGGGCAGAACCCAAGCAGAAGAACAAATCCATGAGATTACAAATGTTAGAATAAGAGAACTGCCAATGTACAGGAAGATAGAGACATTAGAATGCTGGTAGAAAATGTTCAATCCTGTCTAGTCTAAATCAGGATGTGGAGGTGCTGGTGTTAGACTGGGGTAGACAAGATCAGAAGTCACATAAACCTGTTGGGCTATAACCTGGTTATTTGAAATCGCAAGTTATTGGAGTGCTACTCCTTTGTCAGGTAACCTGTAGTGGAAATCTGTCGGTTTGGCAAGTTTGATAAGATTGAAGCTGAATATTAATGAGGAAGGGTGGCCATTAACAAGGCATTTAGCAATCAATAATCTCCCTTAACCAACGACTCCCTTAACAACAGGGATAAAACTCATGTCTCCACTTGTGAAAAGAAGAAAAAAGATACAAGATGTTCCTGACGTCAAGATGGAGCTTGCCAGATCTTTCGTCCAATTCTGCTACATATCCTGCCATAGCCCATGTTAGAGCCATAGAATTAAAGAGGTGTACAGCACAGAAACAGACCCTTTGGTCCAACTCATTTTTGCTGACCAGATACCATAATCTAATCTAGTCCCATTTGACAGCACTTGGCCTATATCCCTCTAAACCCTTCCTATTAATATACTCATCCAGATGCGTTTTAAGCGCTGCAATTATACCAGCCTCCACCACTTCCTCTGGTATTCCATATATGCACCACGCTCTGTGAGAAAGTGTTGCCCCTTAGATGGCGTTTGTATCGTTCCCCTCTCACCTAAACCTATGCCCTCTAGTTCTGGACTCCCCCACCCCAGGGAAAAGACTTTATCTATTTATCCTATCCATCCTATTTTATAAACCTCTATAAAGTCATCCCTCAACCTCCAATGTTCCAAGGAAAACAGCCCCAGCCTATTCAGCCTCTCCCTATAGCTCAAATCTCCCAAACCTGGCAATGTCCTTGTAAATTTTTTCTGAACCCTGTCAAGTTCCACAATATTTTTCCAATAGGAAGGATATCAGAATTGCACACAATATTTCAAACATGGCCTAAAGACCTATATAAACTTCCCCTCAGCATTTTATAAATGTTCACTGTGATTTCCTTGCTTTGTCCTCTATGGCCCAGATAATCACTATGTCAGAGTATCTGTACATTGCATTTACAATGGTGGAGGATATTGGGAACTCCATGTCCCATCCCTGGAAATGGTGAGGACAGGAGTGAAGTCAGCTCAGGCTTCACATATGACTGTTTGTGAAGCCTGAGCTTCCCATGTACATGGTCAGCTTTCTCCACGTAAATTGCATTTTGCTAAACCACTGCATGGAACTCAGAGCACAAAACAGATCACCTGGCATTTCCAGGGTACTCTTCTGGAGAGATGAGGGACCACAATAGATGTGGTTAGGAGTCCTTTGGAAGGGTGTGTCAGATACCCACTTGGGAGGTGGGGCGGAGTGGGCATTCAAGTTTCTTTTGTTGGAAAGTCTGTCAGGTTAAAAAAATCCTTTGTGATTTTTAACTGTGCAGATGATTGTGCCTAAGAGGTCAATCAGTGGTATCTGGTGGTGGGTGGATTTAGACATTAATTTGCCACAGATGTGTGATGAGCCATGGGGAATTCAGGAACTATGGAGTATGGGCAGAGTGCCCTAGGTGGCTAGTGTTAATATGGATGGGGCAGGTGAAGAAGTGAGGGAGATATGAGGAGTGAGTGTGAAAGAATTTTGTGTTGTTTTGTGATAATGTCTGGGGCTACTGCTGAGGACTCAGGCTGTATTGTTCACCCAATGTCTCTTGTTTTAGAATCCAACAACCTCTTCACTCTTCCCAGGTCAGCTTACCTGACCTGCAACCCCAATAACATGCCTGCCCATTCCACCAGCCTGCATATGTCCACTTGAAGCCCATCATAAACCTCACAATTCACTGTAATTTCACATTTTGTGTCATCCGAAGGTTCTGAAATTGTACTCTGTGGTCCCAATTCTAAGACATTAAATTATATCAAGAAAAGCAGTTGTCCTATTACTGACCACTGGAGAACACCATCGAATAACTTCGCCCAGCCTGAGAAATGATTAGTTCCTCTATACTGTATTGCTTATCTCTCCATTAAATTTGCTTCCTTGCCCAATGTCTACTTTTATTTCGGAGATTTCAACTCAGCATCATGTATTACTATGGAAGCTTTTCCTTATAAGTTCTGTGTCTAAGGTCGTCCTCTCTCACTCGCACTTGATGAAGGTGCAATGCTCCAAACACTTTCTCATAAACCCATTGGGCTATAACCTGGTGTCGTGCAATTTTTGACCTTATCCAACATCAGCACCTCCACATCAAAGAAACTCAGAAACATAGAGGGCAGGAGTAAGAGTGGGCCAATCGATCCTCCAAGCCTTGATGGTTGATCATCAAACTCAATACCCTAATCCTGCCCTTCACTCATATCACTTGATTCCCTTTTGCCACATGAACAAATATTATGTTTTGGCATCAACCACTTTCTGTAGTAGTGAATTCCACAGCCTCACTACTCCCTGGGTGAAAAAAAAAGATTCCTCCCATCTTTGTCTTAGAAGTTATCCTTATTCTTAAACTATGATCCCTGGTCCTGAACTCCCCCACTATTTGAAACAACCTTCCTGCCTTCTGGCCTGTCTAGTCCTGTTAGAATTTTACAAGTTTCTATGAGATCCCTCCTCATTCCTCTGAACTCCAGAGAATACAATCTGAAGTGACTCAGTCTCTCCTTATCTATCAGTCCTGCTATACTGGGAATCAATTTGGTAAACGTTTGAATTTTGTAAACTCTAACATCAGCTGTTTGGAAGTTCATGCATACCACAAACCCTCATCAATCCTCTTTGCTTCCTTATCAAATAATTCACACAAATTAGATAAATATAATTTGTCTTTAACAAATCCATGCTGACTTTCCTTAATTCATTAGTTTGTCCAAACGAGTTACTTTTAAACTTCAATCAACAAACCCAAAGATCCTTATTTTACGTTTAGTAGTTATGAGATTAGCTGCCTAAACTCTTCATTGACTGCTCAGTATTAAGTAACATTGAAGTTCTTGAACTATGTTAGCCTGTCAAAAGGACTCGGAGTCACAGCTATCACCTTTTGATCAGACAGTTACTTGGTTGGAAACAAGTCAGACCAGTGGTAAAACCCTTAATATTTCATGTCACCTATCTCTGAAATAGAAACAGTAAACACAAAATTGCCAGCAGTACACAAGGGCATAACAAATCTCAGAGCAGTGCCTCAGGGTTTTCATTGATCATGGTCAGGAATGTCATAAAATAATGACATCTGAAATAGTTGCCCATGGCAATTGAATGAATGAATGCAACAGCAGTGTTGCTGTAAATCAAAAACATAACATAAATAAATAGCAATACTTCTAAATGAGAGATCAGAGAACAGTGTTGGAATAAAAGGCAAAGTGACTATGTACACCTACTTCCTTCACCTCTTTAATAGGCACAGTATCTGAAAAGCATTCAACCTCTAAAGCAGGCTACAACGATTATTTGCGCTAGAGCTAAACCAATGTGGGACATATTTGGATTGCTTTCGCCTTCAAATCTTTTCACAGCATCAAATATCCTACACCACTGATCGAGTTTAATAAACAAATCTGCAGAGATGAAGATGTTTGAGCAAAGTAATTTCACAATAAGATACCTTCCAGTCGTCACCAGACAGCTCATGAACCTGTCTCAATTCAAGCAGAAATTCAAGTGAAATGTTCAGCATGACTTTGATCATTTCTGAAGAGAATACTGCTGGCTAGTGCCTCTTCGCACCCTGGGGAGGCCTGTAATTTGAATTGTTTCCAGATCATCATTTCTACCCCCCACTACCCCACTTCATTGACCATTCTTTCAAGGCTTTCAGTTACTTTTCTCAGCAGTCAACATACATTTGAATAAATCAGATGTGCACAGAAAATTCTCCACTGTATGAGGTTTTCAAACGTGAATATGTGTCTTCATTACTGAGATTTCATCACAGCGGAAACTGTGCTTTCTTCATCACCATTTGTACAAAAGTTCTGAGTCTTCAGATGTCTGGCAGAGTTATGTAATAAAGTTCTTTGCATGTAAAGCTGGTAAATTCTTATGCGTTAACTGACTGGCTGAAATATTCTTAGTTTGAATTTTACTAGCCAAAATTGTCTTCAATACTTTTAAAGGTTCCGGTGCAAACATTTCTCATCAACATGTAAAGTTCAACATTTCACATTAATAAATAAATAATTAACTCTAAATTGTCTGGACAGGTACATGAATAGGAAGGGCTATAATTTGTAACATTTTAATCTTCAAGAGTCTTTGGTAGTCCCATCCATATAACTTTGCATGGTAGGTTTTTTTTGGTTTATAATTCTATTGCGTTCTTTTTGTCATTTTCAATTTACACTACAGAATTCTAAATGTGGTTTAGAATTTGCAGAATTACCATTCTGTTTGGAATAGATATCACACAGTACACCTCCTAGGGATAATGATAACTTTGAAGGATGGTGCAAAACAAGCCATACTGAATTAGCTGCTCATTATGCAGGCTACCTGGTTATTTTTCTTCCACAGCATTGCTGTATAATTGCCAACCTATTTCATATCACCAATTTCGTGCCATCAACCAAAGGTAAAATTATCTTCCTTCCTCCTGGTGTCATTTTGCAGGCATTCTGCTGGATCAATATTGAAGGTTATAAACACTTAAAGATTTCTGTTACTATGCAAGACCCTGTAATTGTGTCATTTTAATCACAGAGTCTTTATGACATTTATTTCAGTGACGCATTTTACTGCTCATGGAAGATTAGTGGTTGTCTTTTGAGAATAACAGTTTCATTTACCAATAGTTTTCAGAGACTATGTGACACACATAGCTGAGCAAGTTTAAATCTTGTGTGGGGGTAGTGGGGATTATTACAGAATCCCTACACTGGGGAAGCAGGCCATTCGATCCATTGATTTTGTAGTCACAATATTTACAGGGAGCAAGGAAGAAGTTGACGGGATGGATCCTTTTGCATTTTGTGCCAGTATACTTTTAGGAGTGGTTTTGTCTTTGTTAACTGGCAAGCAGTAAAGTTTAAAGCTGGCTATCAGGTATGTAGGCCTTTTGCAACAGACTAGATCTGCATAGCAGAAAAAAAGAGAAGGGGTGATCTGAAATTGGGTTGGAGACCAGAGACCAGAAAGAGGAAGGATTGAGGATCAGAAGGGGAAAGAATCAGAAATTGGAAATGATGAAGTATTGGAGAAAATTACTGGCCAGGAGAAGAAATAGGAAAGACCAGAGGGAGATTAGAAAATGCATAGGAGAGATTGGAAAGATTGGGGAGTTAGGTGGGACAAAAGAGCAGAGGCTACCTTTGGAGTAAGGAAGCGGAATCTATTGGAAAGGTCAATGAACTCCATGCATTATTCATGAACCCAAGTATTACCCAGTGAGCAGGAACTGATTCTTGGGAATACAACAGCCAGAGGTAGCCAAAAGTCAAGGGATTACAGCTGTTTTGCAAAAGCAAAAAGATAGGAGACCAGAAGATTTGCAGCATCATGTTGTAGACATATGGCCAATGAAAGTAATTGGCCTGCAAGCAACAAAAAGACTTTCCTTTCGCAGAAATGTTTATTCAGCAGAAACTGATTTAATGGCTCCCTTCTCTTCACTTGACAGCTGTGCATGAGACTGTTAAAGTGGCCAATTTGCTTTTCAAGAATTGCTTTCTGGTCCTCATTGTCAGGTCATTAGCCAGCTTGACAATGAGTGTAAGGTGATAGAGTCATAGAGTCATAGAGATGTATAGCATGGAAACAGACCTTTCAGTCCAACCCGTCCATGCCGACCAGATATCCCAACCCAATCTAGTCCCACCTGCCAGCACCCAGTCTATATCCCTCCAAACTCTTCCTATTCATATACCCATCCAAATGCCTCTTAAATGTTGCAATTGTACCAGCCTCCACCACATCCTCTGGCAGCTCTATACCCGTACCACCCACTGTGTGAAAACATTGCCCCTTAGATCTCTTTTATATCTTTCCCCCTCTCACCCTAAACCTATGGCCTCTAGTTCTGGACTCACCAACCCCAGGGAAAAGACTTTGCCTATTTACCCTATCCATGTCCCTCATGATTTTGTAAACCTCTATAAGGTCACCCCTCAGCCTGTTCAGCCTCTCCTTATAGCTCAAATCCTTAAAACCCTGGCAACATCCTTGCAAGTCTTTTCTGAACCCTTTCAAGTCTCACAACATCTTTCCGATAGGAAGGAGACCAGAATTGCATGCAATATACCAACAGTGGCCTAACCAATGTCCTGTACAGCCACAACATGACTACCCATGAGTACTCAATACTCTGACCAATAAAGGAAAGCATACCAAATGCCTTCTTCACTATCCTATCTACCTGCAACTCCACTTTCAAGGGGCTATGTACCTGCACTCTAAAGTCTCTTTGTTCAGCAACACTCCCTAGGACCTTACCATTAAGTGTATAAGTCCTGCTAAGATTTGCTTTCCCAAAATGCAGCACTTCGCATTTATTGGAGTTGCACTCCATCTGCCACTTCTCAGCCCATTGGCCCATCTGGTCAAGATCCTGTTGTAATCTGAGGTAACCCTCTTCACTGTCCACTACACCTCCAATTTTGGTGTCATCTGCAAACTCACTAACTGTACCTCTTATGCTCGCATCTAAATCATTTATGTAAATGACAAAAAGTAGAGGACCCAGCACCGATCCTTGTGGCACTCCACTGGTCACAGGCCTCCAGTCGGAAAAACAACCATCCATCACCACCATCTGTCTTCTACCTTTGAACCAGTTCTGTATCCAAATGGCTAGTTCTCCCTGTATTCCATGAGATCTAACCTTGCTAATCAGTCTCCCACAGGGAACTTTGTTGAATGCCTTACTGAAGTCCATATAGATCACATCTACTGCTCTGCCCTCATCAATTCTCTTTGTTACTTCTTCAAAAAAAAACAATCAAGTTTATGGAACATGATTTCCCACACACAAAGCCATGTTGACTATCCCTAAAATCAGTCCTTGCTTTTCCAAATATATGCACATCCTGTCCCTCAGGATTCCCTCCAACAACTTGCCCACCACCGAGGTCAGGCTCACTGGTCTATTGTTCCCTGGCTTGTCCTTACTGCCCTTCACAAACAGTGGCACCACGTTAGCCAACCTCCCGTCTTCCAGAACCTCACCTGTGACTATTGATGATACAAATATCTCAGCAAGAGGCCTAGCAATCACTAATTGAGTTAAATTGGATTGCCAGGTTACCCTCCACCTCTACCCTGGCAGAGTGTCACTGGCACAGGATACTGACATCCCATACTGAGGCATCATTCCCAAAGCATGGCTGCACTTTTCTCTCTTTCAGGGGAATTGAAAATCAACCTGTATCACAGGAAAATGTTATAGTTCGGTGTAGGGGAGTGATCACGAGGGGGAGGGTGGCAATAGTAGAATCAATGGCAAGACAGTCAGATACTGATCAAAGGGGATAGGGTTATTGATTAAGGGAGCAATTTTTCAGTATGTTTTACCTGGTACTCTGATATTCCTGACCCACAAGATGTACTTGAAAGGAGCTTAACTATTGGGTCCAGCAGTCTTTTCCTCTGTTTTGTTGTTGGGCTTCCCGATACCTGAGAAATCTGGCTCACCAGGGTTAAACATAAAATTTAGAAAAATGTGAGACATGCAATCTTTTTAAATGTTTAAGTAAATCACTTGCCTCTTGAGAGTAGGTTAATTTCAAGGATCACTATGCAATCTTCTTTGAAAGAAGTGTTGTATCACAAACATACAGCTGTAATACTATTTACTTTAGAAAAAAGGCTTACCTCTCTTTTGTGCCTAAGAATGGTTGCCAGGAGTCACCTGTCATTAAAGGGAGATAGGTTTATGTAATCTCAGCAACAACAGGAAGGAGTTATTTAGAATTTGCTTAACACTTGGACAACTAATGAGTCCTCTCAAAACTGAGAGAATTCAAACCTGCTGTTTAAAAAAAAATCAAGAGACTGAAAGGATTCCTATCAGGGTAATCTAGGAAGAATTGACTTTGTTTTAATGAAACAATGATTGATTATAAAAAATTAACATAGCAGCCAGCTTAACTTTGATCTGTATAAGAGTCTGTAAGGCACCAATTTAAAGGGGAAGGCTAAGAGAAGCTCTGAGAGGGACATCATTAACAGGTGAAGGGATCTTAATAGAGCATGGAGAAAGGCAACTTAAATTTCAAAAAAGCTGCAGATATTGGAAACCTAAAACAAAACTGAAATTGCTGGACAATCTCAGCATGTATGGCAGCATCTGTGCAGAGAAAACAAAACTGCAGAATTGCGTTTTCAAGAGGAATCACTGGACTTGAAATGTTAACTGCTTTCTCTCCATAGATACTGCTGCCAGACCTGCTGAGTTTCTGTTTCTGTTTCAGCTAAACAGCTACTTTACTGAACGAGGTTATGAACTCAGTGTCATAAAAGCAGAAAATAAAAGGAGACTTCATTCCTCACAAAACCTAAGACATCAAGATTTTAACACCTTCACCTTAAAAAGAGAATCTTAAAGCAAGTAACTGGCCTGTAATTATAATTGATTAATCTGATGCCATCTTTATTAGGATCTTTCATCAATATTGAGTTTGAATTTCACCAGGGGTAGTCAGCTTCAGATATCATTATGGTCTGGGTCTGAACGTGTACAAGTGTTGAACTTCAGAGGTGAGTTGAGAATAACATTAAAGCAATGCTTTGCTGAGTATCGTTAAGAAACCTGAGCAAAATTGAAATCAATAGGAATCAGGAGAAACATGTCCTCATTGCTGGAGATATACAATGCACAGAGAAAGATGCTTGTGGTTACTGGATGTCAATTAACTTACCCCCAGGACATCACTGCAGGAGTTCTTCAGGGCACTGTGAGCAACTTCAGCTGCTTCATCAATGATCTTTGTTCAATTGTAAGATCAAAGTGAGGATGTTTGCTGATGATCGCACAGTCCCATTGCAAGTCTTCACATAATGAATCAATCTATGTTTGCACACTGCTAAACCCTGATAAGTCACAAATACATGTGCTACACAAGTAGCAGTTATTGACAATGCCAAAAAACAGAAGATTAACCAACTCCCTTAAAATCCAAAAATAATCCAACAGTACTGCCATGACTGAATGCTTGTAAAAATCCCAGCTGTCGGCCTTTACTGGAATTTAATGGGACCAACTGCATAAATATTCTGCTCTGTGTGGCAGGTCAGGAACTTTCCAGAAGCAAAAACTCAGTGTACAAAATCAACTAATTTTTCAAATTGGTCATACTGGAGCTCCATTTTGAGGAATGGAGGATGAATCATGGGTTATTCACAATTTTTTGCAGTTTTCTGTTTATGGCTGGATATTTTGCAGCAAGTAACTCATTTCCCGATGTCCTAAATCCATCTACATGGCACAAGTGATGGAATACTTCTCACTTCTCTGAGTGGGTTCTGCTTAAACAACAATCAAGAAGTTGAATTAGAATAAAGTAATCTGTTTCTTTGGCAATCCCTTCACAATCAATGCACAGTGACAGCAGGACCATAAATGTACCACTTCAAAGGGGCACTGCACCAACACATTAAGCTTTCTCCAACAACACTTTCCAAAGCCTCAGCCTTAATATGAAAAGAACCAGAGTAGCAAGTACCTAGGAATGTCAGCATTGCAAGGACCTTCCAAGTTAACGAAAAAAAAACTCACAAACACTGTCTTTGGACGGTTGGTATGTACAAATTGGCTGCTGTATTTTTACACTGCAGCCGTGATTCCTCGACAAGAGCACAACATTGGCTGTAAAGTGCTTTGGAACACCCTAAGGCCATGAATTATATTATATAAATGCAACTGTTTTATTTTGTCTCTGCTGCAGCATTCCAGTTTAAAGTTTCTGCCCAAAACGTTGTCTCTCCTGCTCCACGGATTTTGCCTGACCTGCTGTGCTTTTCCAGCACCTCACTTTATCGACTCTGACTCTCCAGCACTATTGCAGCCATGTAACTGAATGGATTCATTATGTCACAAAGCATGACACGGCATTCAGAGGGAACAATAAATTATCATCAACAACAAATGAAACTCAACTAAGCTTAAGAACCATAATTGTTTTAATTATTATGAATAGATTGTGTTCAATGTAAAAAGTGTTTTTTAAAAAATTCAAATCAAGTTGGCCAGTGATGCGCAGAAATATGCGCTAGTGACCACAGGAAACAGATCTCTGATAGAAAAGTAGTGTGATCATACAGTCCTTGTAGCACACATGTGACATTTTACCATCGTCCTCCAGACATTGAGACATGGACATGGCTGATGAGAAGCGGAATGGATGCCTCTTCATGAATTTTTTACATAGTAGACATTATTCAGGTATATGGTACACAAACCATGTGACATGGATAGAGTATGCAATTGTGAGTCCCAGTCTAAGTGAACTCCCAAAACTTCATACCCCTTTCTGCCATGTCTCCCAATAAACCCCCTCAGGTTTGAGAATCCCTGCGTTGCCATTTTGTTATTTTATTTAACTGTTTATCACCATCTGAGCTTCTGGCCTACAGCTAAGTAATGATGAACATTGCTATACACGATCCCTCTATCACAGCCATGGTATTGATCATGATGAAGCCCTTCCTACAATACTCCATGCATCTCCCATGCTCTCTCTCATCTCCTACCCTGACATGTTGAGCTATCCCCTTCACAATTATTGTCCTCCACATGCTGCCTCCAATCCCCACAATTCATTTCCCTTATTTCTAGGAAAAAGTGAGTACTGCAGATGCTGGAGGTTAGAGTCAAGAGCGTGGTGCTGGGAAAGCACAGCAGGTCAGGCAGCATCCCAGGAGCAGGAAACTTGACGTTCCGGATTCCTGGTAAAGGGCTTTTGCCCGAAACATTGATTTTCCTGCTCCTTGGATGCTGCCTGACCTGCTGCGTTTTTCCAGCACCACAATCTTTCCACTATTTCTAGGCCATCCTGATAACACCCCCGCCCCTTGATTTTCAGTTAACAGGCTCAAAAAACTGACCATGGTTCACCCCCTGACAGACTTGGCATGACAGCCCTGACTAATGACAGGCCTAACCTCTGAATGATTTCTGTGCAGCTCCCTGACTGATTTACAGCTAATCTCTAGACTAGTTGCAGGCTGACTATGACCCAATTCACATTGGTAAGGACTGCCTGACCCTAACTGCCCCAAACAGCTGGTTAACTGTGTCCAAACCTTTGAGTGATAGCCAGCTATGACTTAGTCTGTCTCCGGCATCACCCTTTGACTGATATTCATCTCTTTTAACTTGACTAAGGACTACTCCCCTTAGACTTTAAGACATGGCCATTTGGTTGAAGCACATTTAGTGTATTTACCATATAACCTGCTGGCACAAGGTGCAGACATTACACTGATTTAGTGGCAGCAACATGTCCATCTCCTTGACTGATTATTGCTGACAAACATGACAAGCTGCCTGTCGTTGTGTCGATGGAGAAAGTGAGGACTGCAGATGCTGGAGAAACAGAGCTGAGAAGTGTGGCGCTGGAAAAGCGCAGCGGTCAGGGTCAGACATTCCTGATGAAGGGCTTATGCCTAAAACGTCGACTCTCCTGCTCCTCGGATAATGCCTGACCTGCTGTAAGTTTCCAGCGCCACACTCTTGACTCTGTCTTTGTGTCTATGTTGAACAACAAGGCCAGACAGATGTACTGGGATCCCATAAGTACTGAATGAGGTGGCAACGCCCAGAAAAGCAAAACAAAACAGAGATGCCTTGAACATCTAAGTCTGTGAAAAGTGAGTGAGCACTAGGAAAACCCTGTAATATAACCTGGAGTGGGTGTAATGAGGTCAGCCAGGTGGATTTCACAGGACATGAGTTCCCTGATCAGGACTGTAAATCTGGGTCTGGTCAGGGAGTCCTGGCTGACAGATATAAACAGGAATGTCAGAGGTTCAAGAGCTGGCCCTGAGGGAGCTGAATTAGTGTAAAGGATTCTTCATGTGTAAATAAAGGGGGACTCAATGATGGGATTCTGGCCTCTGTATTTCAGTACCCTGTTCCAATGGGATGACCTCAGCACTCCAAGTAAGGCATTGTGAGCTTTGTGTATTTGAATAACTATTGTAAATGGGTTTGAGATATGCCATGACAATGTGGTGAGCTTGGTGTTTTGCTAATGTCATCCTCTGTGATTGGAAGGTGCAGGTAGCCACTGCTCATTCAGCATGTCCTAATTAGTTGAGGACTGCTGATCAACTAAGATGAATTCCGGCTTACTATGATCTGCCTGTAGTGCTCACAACAAAACTTTTCACTGTATTTACGTACACATGACAGCAATGAATCAAATCAAAAAGACTCTGCTGAGATGAAGACTTCAGTTACTTGCTCTGCCTTGGGAATCAGTGCAATCTAGTTTCTGCGCATCGCCTAAAAAGCATCCAATTGGTTGGCATAGCAGCACAGTAGGTTAACACTGCTGCCTCACAGCACCAGGAATCCAGGTTCAATTCCACCCTCAGGCAACTATCTGTGTGGAGTTTTCACATTGTCCCCGTGTCTGTGTGGGTTTCCTTTGGGTGCTCCGGTTTCCTCCCAGAGTCCAAAGATGTGCAGGTTAGGTGGGCTGGCCATGTTAGATTGCCCACAGCGTCCTGGGATGTGCAGGATAGGTGGGTTAGCCATGGGAAATGTGAAGTTATGGGGTTTGGTTGGGATTCTCTTCAGAGGGTTGGTGTAGACCTGCTGGGCTGAATGGCCTCTGTGATTCTATAACCTGCCAAAAAATGAGGCAAGATTGGGTAATAATGGGGTGTTACTGTTCCCTTGCTGTTCAGTAGCAGGATCTTTATTCAGCAGTTGGTACTTTATGCGGACAGTCAGGCTTTTTCTTCAACATCTGGATTCTCATTTTTCCCTGCAATATGTTCCCAATTGTCTCAACATTGCTTACATCATTTAGTGGCTGGGAAAATTCTGCCTCATGTGACTATTTAATATATTCCACCACTCCAAGAACATTTATTTTATATTCATTCTAAATATTTTAAATTGACCTTCTTATATGCCAAAAATCAATGCATTGATTCCAGCTTTCCTGTCAAGAAAAGATGCTGAGAAAGGTTTGGGTATGTTTTTGAAAATATACCTTAGCCTAAATAGCAAAAAGTGTTTTATCGAATGTTAGTCCACAGCGGAATTATGTCTAAGGTTTGAGGTTTTAAAAAGTCCTTTCAAGCTTTATTTTCAAATCACAGGTCACATAAAGCATTCAGTTTGAAAAGGAGGAGATTGGGTCAGAAGTAACTGTGCCAAACTTGAATAAGGCTAATTAAATAAAGGCATGAGGTCACAGCTAGCTGGAGTGAACTGAGGAAGAAGTTTAACAAGAAAGAGAGAGTTGAGGACAATGGCAGACATTTAAGAAACTAGCTCATGGATCATAGATAGATATATTCCATTGGAAAAGGAAAGATTCTAGGAAGGGGATAAGCCAACCATGGTTAATCAGGGAAGTTAAGGGCTACATCAAATTGAAAGAAAGCACATATAACATGACAAAGATTAGTGGGAAGTAAAAAAAGTATGGGTGAAACCAACAAAAGGCAGACAAGAATAATAAAGATGAAGAGAAGCCGGTGTTGGACTGGGGTGGACAAAATTAAAAACCACACAACACCAGGTTATAGTCCAATAGGTTTCTTTGGAAACACTAGCTTTCAGAGCACTGCTCCTTCATTTGGTGGTTCACAACCACTTGATGAAGGAGCAACATTCCAAAAGTTAGTGCTTCCAAATAAATCTGTTGGACTATATTCTGGTGTTGTGTGATTTTTAAAAGTAATAAAACAGGAAACATAAACTTAGATGAGAAACTAACAAGTAATATCAAAACAGACAGCAAAATCTTATTTCAACATAAAAAGGAAGAAAAAGCCAGAGTGAACATAGGCTCACTAGAGAATGAGGCTGAGAAATAATAATGGGAACAAGGAAATGGCAGAGGAGTTGAATAAATATTTTGCAATAATGTTCCTAAAAATGATTAAATAATCAAGACACAAAAGGAGAAAAAGAAATAAATGTCATAACTAACACTAAAGAAAAAACGTGTGCTAGGAAATCTAATGGGGCTGAAGACTGATAAATCTCTTGGATCTGATGGGATGCACCTTACAATACAAAAATAAACTACACGGATAATGGATGCACTGATAGCAATCTTCCAAAAATCCTTAAATTTCGGAAAAGCCCCAGAGGATTTAAACTACTAATGCCACACTGCTTTTTGAAGAAGGAAGAAGACAAAAATATATAGTTTGCTAGCTTAATGTCTTATTGGAGAAATTATTAAAGTCTACTGTAAAGAACGTAATAGCACATTTAGAAATAACGAATAGCATCTGGCAGAGGCAGCATAGCTCTTGAAGGGGAAGTCATGCCTAACAAACCACCTGAATTCTTTGAAGAGGCAACAAGCAGGATAGATAAAGGTGAAGGAGAGTGGATGTAATACCCTTGGGTTTCCAGAAGGCATTTGAAAAGGTGTCACATGTTAATCTAAAAGTAAGAGCACAAAGTATTGGAGATATATATTAACTGGCTAACTAATAGAAAGCAGACAGTTGGGAAAAGGGGGCATTTTCAGGATAGCAAGCTGTAATTAATGCAGTGCTAGATGACCCAAAAAGGTGCCACAGCTATTTATGATATTTATTAATGACTTTGATGAGGAAGGTGAATGTTTGCCAAGTTTGTAGACGACACAAGAATAGATGGGAGGGCAAGTCGTGTGGATGACACAAAGAGACTGTCAACAGTTATAGACAAGCGATGTGAGTGGGCAAAATTTGGCAGATGGAATATAATGTGGGAAAATGGAAGGTGATGTATGCACTTTCGATAGAAATAGAGCAGCTGAATGTTATTTGAATGGAAAAAGATTGCAAAATGCTGCAGAGAAAGTTTTAGAAGTCCTCATGCATAAATCTCAAAAAGCAAATATTCAGCAGTTAACGGAAAAGATAAATGGATTGTTTGCCTTTATTTTAATAGGAATACAGTATAAAATTAGAAAGGTGTTGCTAAATCTAGATGAGGCACTAATCAGAACTCAACTGAAATACTGCGAATTATTGTGGTCACTTTATCTGAGGAATGATAGCTAGACTGTGTCCAATTCCAGATTAAGATTAGCGAGACTGATTCTGTGTATGGGTGTCTGAGAATTAGAATACCCTTTATTGTCACGTGCACTCAGATGAGGGCAGTGAAAAGTTTGTAATATCACCTCTCAGTGCTATCTTAGGTATAGGGTACCTGGTACAGGTAATTTAAGTGTTGTCACAGCATATAAATAGTTAGAAATATAGAGTAGCATGGGAATACAGTGTTTAAGAAGTCCAGAATGATAATAAAAAGTATCTATAAAATCCTTGACTTCTAGTCCTTTTCCAACATGCATCCGTGCCCATTGAGCTTCAGAACATGACGCCATGCTCCCTACACGCACTGGCCTCCATCCAGAACACACCCTGTCCCACGCTCAGGGACTCACCCTGCTCCCCACTCTGGGACTCACTCCGCTCTGCATTCCAGGACTTGCTCTGCTCCCTGTTCCGCGACTCGCCCTGCTAGCCAATTTCTGATCCAAATCGCTAAATCACCCCCAATCCCATGCCTCTGTATTTTGTGCAATAGCCTTTTCAAACGCCTTACTGAAATCCAAATACATCACATCAACCAGTTTACCCTCATCTATCTGTTTGGTCATTTTCTCAAAGAAGGTAATAAGGTTTGTGATTCTTCACAAAACTGTTGACTATTTTTCATGAACTCATTCCTTTCTAGAGGATTACAAATCCTATCACTTATCCACAACCGAAGTAAGGCTCACTGGTCTATAATTTCCAGGGTTGTCTCAATTCCCCTTCTTGAAGAAGGGAACAACATTTGCTATCCCCCAGACTGCTGGCACTATTCCTGTAGAAAATGATGACAAAGTTCAAAGCCAAAGACTCACAATCTCCTCCCTGGCTTCCCAAAAAATCCTAGGACAAATTCTGTCCAGCCCAGGGGACTTATCTATTTTTACACTTCCCAGAATTGCTAACACCTCTTCCTTGTGAGCTTTAATCCCATCTAGTCTAGTCGCCTGTATCTCAATATTCTCCTTGACCACATTGTCTTTTACTAGTTTGAATACTGACAAAAAGTATTAATTTAGCATTTCCCATATCTCCTCGGTCTCCACACACAACTTCCCACTACTATGCTTGATTGACTCTAACCTTATTCTATTCGGGATTAGTGGTGCTGGAAGAGCACAGCAGTTCAGGCAGCATCCAAGGGGCCTTCATCAGGAATACAAGCAGAGTGCCTGAAGTGTGGAGAGATATCAGGAATAAAGGAATGACTAGAGTAAGGTTAGATAAAAACAATGATTGCAGATATCTCTCCACGCTTCAGGCACTCTGCCTGTATTCCTGATGAAGGGCTTTTGCCCGAAACGTCGATTTTACTGCTCTTCGGATGCTCCCTGAACTGCTGTGCTCTTCCAGCACCACTAATCCAGAATTTGGTTTCCAGCACCTTTATTCCTGATATGCCTATAGAAAGCCTTAGGGTTTTCCTTGATTCTATCTGCCAATGACTTCTCATGATCCTGCCTGGCTCTTCTTTGCTCTCTCTTTAGGTCTTTCCTGGCTAACTTGTAACTCTCAAGTGCCCTAACTGAGCCATCACATCTCATCCTAACATTAGCCGCCTTCTTCCTCTTGATAAGAGATTCAACTTCCTTAGTAAACCATGGCTCCCGCACTCTACAACTTCCTCCCTGCCCGACATGTACATACTTATCAAGGATCCACAGTAGCTGTTCCTTGAATATGCTCCATATTTCAATGTGCCCATCCCCTGCAGTTTCTTTCCCCATCCTATGCATCCTAAATCTTGCTTAATTGCATCATAATTGCCTTTTCCCCAGCTATAACTCTTGCCCTGTGGTATATAACTATCACTTTCCATCACTAAAGTAAACATAACCAAATCATGGTTACTATCACCAAAGTGCTCACCTGCCTCCAAATCTAACACCTGACAGGGTTCATTACCCAGTACCAAATCAAATGGGCTTGCCCCTTGTTGGCCTTCATACATACTGTGTCAGGAAACCCTCCTGCACACATAGGTCAGTTTTTGTCCAATCTAAAGTACTTGAACTATAGTATTCCCAATATGTGGGCGGCACGGTGGCACAGTGGTTAGCACTGCTGCCTCGCAGCGCCAGAGACCCGGGTTCAATACCCGCCTCAGGCGACTGACTGTGTGGAGTTTGCACGTTCTCCCCGTGTCTGCGTGGGTTTCCTCCGGGTGCTCCGGTTTCCTCCCACAGTCCAAAGATGTGCAGGGTCAGGTGAATTGGCCATGCTAAATTGCCCGTAGTATTAGGTAAAGGGGTAAATGTAGGGGTATGGGTGGGTTACGCTTCGGCGGGTCGGTGTGGACTTGTTGGGCCGAAGGGCCTGTTTCCACACTGTAAGTAATCTAATCTAGTAATCTAATCTAATCTAATTTGGAAAGTTAAAGACCCCATAACAACCACCTTGTCACCCTCACTCCTGTCGAGGATCATTTTTGCAGTCCTTTCCTATACATCCCTGGATCTATTTGGAAGCCTGTAGAAAACTCCCAACTGGGTGACCTCTCCTTCCCTGTACCTAACCTCAGCCCATACTACCTCTGTAGATAAGTCCTCAAACATCCATTCTGCAACCGTAATACTGACCTTGACTAACAATGCCACACTCCCCACCTCTTTTACCATCTTCCTGTTCTTACTGAAACATCTAAATCCCAGAACCTGCAATAGCTATTCTGTCTCTGCTTTACCCATGTCTCCAAAATCATCACAGCATGGAAACCTATGCTGCAAGTTCACCCACCTTATTCCGGTTGCTCCTGGTGTTGAAGTGGATACATTTCAAACCAACTTCTTGCTTGCCAGTACCTTCTTGCAACCCTGAAACCTTATTCCTGACCTTAGTATTCTCAACCTCCTGCATACTTGAACTACAATTTAAATTTCCATCCACCTGCTGAAACAGTTTAAACCCACCTGAAGAGCATTAGCCAATCTCCTCCTCAGGATATTGGTACCCCTCTGGTTCAGGTGATGACTGTCCTGTTTATAGAGGTCCCACCTACTCCAGAATGAGCCACAATTATCCAGGTATCTGAATCCCTCCCTCCTGAACCATCCCTGTCGCCACATGTTCAACTTCTCTCGCTCTCTCTCCTATTCCTCACCACGCTAGAATGTGGCACAGGCAATAAACCAGAGATAGCAGCCCTGTTTATTCTGGCTCTAATCCTCCATCCTAGTTCCCTGAATTTCTGCCTTAAATCCCCAATCCTAATCCAACTATGTCATTGGTGCCTTTGTGGACCACGACTTGGGGCTGCTCCCCCTTCCCTTCAAGGATCCTGAAAACACAATCTGAGACATCATGAACCCTGGCACCTGGGAGGCAACTCACAAACCTTGAGAACCTCCTATCTGTCCCCCTAACTATGGAATCCCCAATGACTAATACTCTGCTCCTCTTCCTCCTTCCCTTCTGAGCAACAGGGACTGTCTCTGTGTCACAGACCTGTTCCCCATTGCTTAGCCCTGATAAATCATCCCCTCCAATAGTATCCAAAATGCTATACTTGTTGTTGACGGGAAGAGCCACAGGGGAATCCCTGTACTGCCTGCCGGTTCCCTTTCTGTCCCCTGACGGTAACCCATCTACCTTCTTCTTTTACCTGAGGTGTGTCTACTTCCCTGCAACTCCTCTCAATAACCCCCTCCACCTCCTGAATGATCCGAAGTTCATCCAGCTCCAGCTTCAGTTCCCTAACGTGGTTATTGAGGAGTTGGAGCTGGGTGCACTTCCCACAGATACAGTCAGCAGGGATACTAGTGATGACTCTTATCTCCCACATTCTGCAGGAGGAGCATTCAACTGGAAGAACTTATTCATTGGTGTTTAGAAGAATGGGAGATCTTTCAAACCACTCAAGAGTTTTGGGTGTCTTGACAAAGGCGATGTGGAAAAGCTGTGGGAGAGTTTAGACCAGAGGGTATAATCCCAGATTAAGAGGTGTCCCCCATTTAAAGCAGCGGTGAGGAGGAATTTCTTCTCTCAGAGGTTTTTGAAGCTGTGAAATTCTTTACCAGAGAGGGTGTATCATTAAGTATATTGATGTTTGAGTTCAACAGATTATTTTAACCAATCAGGGAATCAAGAGCTATGGGGAAGGGGCAGGAAAGTGGAGTTGTGGACAGTCAGATCAACCAAGAGCAGAACAGAGTTGATGGGCTGAATGGTCTACTTCTGCTTCCACAGTCTAATGGTCTCACATTAAGCAAAATGTAATCTGTTTGGATTTTCTTTTATTCCTCAGCATCAAATGAAGACCAATCTTTAAACTAAGGTCCCAGATAACTATTTCTGGACCTTATTAAAATAAAATCATGCCTCCTCCTGTCGCTTTTCTATGGTCATTAAATTCAACTGTTATTGGCTTTACCATTGCTGTATTATATTTTGTTTAACTTTGTCAAAGACTGTGGAAATATTCCACCAATTAGAAGTTAGGATATGTTTCAATTTCCTCCAGCAGTTTTCGATAATGATGAGGCTAAGCGTGTTCAAATACAAAGAATTTACTCAGCCTTACATGAGCAAGATTTAAACATTTTTATTGCAGTAATTATTGAACGTATTATTGTTGAATAAATGTAAATTTTAAAAGTTGAACATTACATTCTGAACCTTAAAACATAACAGAGCCATAACATGGTCAGATAAACTTTATGAACTTTCAGACTTGCAATCAAATGACAAACTTCATTGAATACTCAGATTTTGCTATCACACTCGGGTCACCTGATTGATGACATCGGTCTTGTTTAATATTTGCACTAAGGAATGATATACCAGAGCTAAACTACTTCTGTCAGCGCAGCCAAGACATTTGGATTTGCATGACTTTGTTGGCAGTCACCCAGGAATGTTTAGTTCACATTATCATGTGGCCTGGCCGATCTCTTACCTTTCAATATTCTCTCAACATTAAGTAGAGCAATGGGAAGAGTTATTGATTGAGCTTGGGGGCAAAGGGTTCAGGAACCATAAAACCATAAGACATAGGAGTGGAAGTAAGGCCATTCAGCCCATCGAGTCCACTCCGCCATTTAATCATGGCTGATGGGCATTTCAACTCCACTTACCCGCATTCACCCATAGCCCTTAATTCCTTGTGACATCAAGAATTTATCAATCTCTGCCTTGAAGACATTTAGCGTCCCTTCCTCCACTGCACTCCGCGGCAATGAATTCCACAGGCCCACCACTCTCTGGCTGAAGAAATGTCTCCGCATTTCTGTTCTGAATTGACCCCCTCTAATTTTAAGGCTGTGCCCACGGGTTCTAGTCTCCCCCCCTAACGGAAACAATTTTTTAGCATCTACCCTTTCCAAGCCATGTATTATTCCCTGCCATTATTAGACTGTTGAATGGATTCTCTAACTTCAACTAATATTGATCTTGCTCTGTGCACCTCCTGTGTTGTGCAACCTATATGTCTCACTCTGACTAAGCACCCAATGATCTGCATGTCCTTGTTTGCTGTGAACTACCAGTGCTTCTCACAAAACAAAGCTTTTCATTGTATTTAGGTACATGTTTCTGCAATAAATCAAATCAACTCAAAGGTCAAATCAAACAGGCAGCCAGTAAAAACATTGATGATCAGTCCACTTCTACCAGAGCTATTTTGTGTGGGTCAGATAGTGATTTAAATGAGGAGACAGAGATTACCACCAAGTTAACATCAATATGTGTCATTGAGAATCACAGAACATTTACAGAGGAGGATCATTCAGCCTGCTTCTTCGTGCTAGCTATTTACATCAGCAAATCACCTAAACCCACTCTCCTGCCTTGTGTTGGAGCCCTACAAGTTTGCTTTCTTCAAATATTCCTTTTTTGAAAGCCTTAATGGAATCTGCCTCCACCCCACTCAAGCAGGACATTGGAGATCGTCAATGCAAAACAGCAATCTCATGTCGTCATTGGTTCTTTCACCAATCACCTTGAATGAGATCCTTTGGTTCTTAGTCTTACTGTCATAGAAACAGTTTTCCCCAATGTTCTCAGGCCAGTGTGACAATGCTGTAGCTTTAAGAGGAGGATTTGAAGAGGTTTCTTTGAAGAGAGAGATTGAATGAGACATGCTGAGCTGGCGAGTGAAGACCTCTTCAGTAAACAGCTTGGGAGGTCTTGATTTTTTTAACAGCCTAAATGGGTGTTACTAGCTCTCACTAATCCAGACTTTTGGGTTTTGATTTTTTTTGCAGTAGCATCAGAAGCTATTGGAGTCTTAACAATATTGAAAGTTTCAGTGAACATCTCTGGGTTGCTACACTCGCTGCTTTTCCCTCCTGAATTGGAGAACTACATGTGAGAATCTGTGTCTAAGTTTTCCTTTTCACAAAGGGGTGTGTTTATGGGATGTTACTATATTGGATCAGTTTATTAGTAACAGTTATTGTATCTATTATTCTGTTAAGTTTTCTAGTAAAGTTGTTATTCTAAAATCCTCTTTCTTTGGTTGCATTTTAACCGCGGTGTTTAAAGAAATTGTGTTTTTGCTTAATGTTGAGTAGATTGACCAGTTGCACTGTATCTGGAACACAGCACTTCACATTTGCCTTTAAAATAAGAAAATGTGAGGGTCTAGGCTACTTTAAAATATTTTGAGGGGGTCTGGTCTGGTCCAAACCTCTCATTTTTTTTGGCACTGTTGTTAAATTTACTTCTATTTTTTTCTTCTCCTTGTGGAATAGCTCCAGCTTTTTCTAATTCATCCATTCCCCTGGTGCTGGAGCCATAAGACCATAAGACCATAAGACATAGGAGTGGAAGTAAGGCCATTTGGCCCATCGAGTCTTTAGAACCCTATATACATGCTTCTTGAAGAGTGACACTGAGAATGGGACACTATTTTATTTGAGGCTGCACCAACATTTTATTAAGTTTTATCACAAGCTCCTTGTTTTTGTATTCTATGCCTC
This sequence comes from Chiloscyllium plagiosum, assembly GCF_004010195.1. Lineage (NCBI taxonomy): Eukaryota > Metazoa > Chordata > Chondrichthyes > Orectolobiformes > Hemiscylliidae > Chiloscyllium > Chiloscyllium plagiosum. The sequence continues at coordinate 4,926,242 of NC_057715.1, read as the reverse complement.
CATTAGAAAGTACTGGAGTATGTTTGCTTTACAAAGCCATTTACAAGTTCGCTGATGACACCACCATAGTCAGTCAATTCTCAGATGGCAATGAAACAGACTGCAGATGGGAGGTGGAAGACCTGAAAAAATGGTGCACTGAGCTCTCAATGCCTGCCAAACCAAAGAACTCGTTATTGACTTTACGCATAACTTCATGGTTACATTCACATTGAATGTATCAATTCTGCACAGAAAATTTATGATGGATATTGAGAAATAATATCTGTCCAGAGTTTAAATTTGAAAACTTAGCCCATAGTTGATTTGGGAGAAATTTCCTACAATGATCTCAGTAACTGTTATCTACATTGTAAGGATAAATTCACTTCCAACAGCTGCCATTTGATTTGTATCATTAATCTTAGAAATTCAGAGTGAAGTACATCCTTCTTTTATACAATAATTTGCTCTGGTTGTATTCTGAAATAGTCCAGAGAATGGAGCTGTGAATTATTTGGCAGTGACAGGTCTTCCTGCCAATTTAAAAAAAAAATCAAACAATGGTGAATGTTTACATTTTGATAGATGAAGTTATTAAAACTACAAAAGGACATAGTGGCATTGTGATTCTGTTGCTGACCTAAAGCATAGTAATCTAGAAAATGTAAATTCAAACCTCACTTTGGCATTTGGTGAATTTAAATTTAGTTGACAGGAAACAGGCTGGACCACTGAAATTGGCCTATACATGTTTCTCGGCCCAAAACATGGCCGACTCCTATCGATTTTCTATCATTGCCCAATGTGACACTCAGCTGTATTGAACATTCAATGGCAGTGGTTCAAGAAGGAGAACTTTCAACTTTCTCAACCTTGTGATGGACAATAAGTATTAGCCTTGTTACTGAGACCCGCATCCTGGAAATCATTTTCTTTTTAAATTATTCGTGCTATTTGAACAGGATTTCAAAGCCACAGCAGTATTTCTCTTTGGCAGCTGCTGAGCGAACTTCCCTCAGAGACCAGCTGGTAATAAAATATTTCTTTGCATCTTGCACCCTGCTAAGTTGCAGATGTCCTCGAAGATATTTTATTTCCTCTGACATCTTTCTTAAAAATGGTCAGTGACTTTGATTAAAGAAAGCGACACTCCCAGATGGTACAATCTCCTGAAGCATGTGAATGTGATTCATTCAGAAAATATTACCACTTTTCTGACTGATATAGCATAAGTTGAAGTAGTAATCATGCTATGTATATTTGGCTAAAGTCACAGATTTCTTTGAAGAGTTAAAAAATGTACCATATTCCGTGGTATTAGTGACATGTTAAATTATTAATATTCCGCAGATTCTCTGAAGAACCATAATATAATTGAATTTCATGCTCAATTTGAAGGAGGAGAAAGTGAGTCCAAGGCTAGTATGTTAAATTTAAATTAGGAAAATTATGAGATCATGAAAGAAAAAGTAGCCAAAGTATACAAGCAAGTTAGGTGAAGGAATAGATAACTAGTGATGCAGTTGTAGGCATTTCATGGGATCATTCCAATTACACAATGAGAATGAAAAATCTCAGAGGAGATATTGATGCATTGGTTTTAATTTTCCAATTTCGTTTTTGGAAGAAGTTGCATTACATTGGAAAATAAGTGAACAGATCTCAATTATTCAAGCAAGGAAGAAGACAAACAATAGGAATCTACAGGCCAATTACCTCTGACCTATGACCTCTGACCTCGTGACCTTGGAATACCCAGCCTCTGACTTTGCTGCCTCAGAACTCGCAGCCTCAGAAGTTCCAAACTCAACACAGACCCGACGAGAGGTCCTCTCGGCCCAGCGTGGTGGTCTCTCAGCTTGGCATGGTTATCTACCAATGGCCCAGTATGGTTGGTCTTTGGGTGGTATGTGGCAGTCTCTTGGCCTGGCATGGCCTTGGCATGGATTTCTGGTCTCGAGGTGATTCCAGAATGAATTCTGGGCCACATGAACCCTGAGGTGAAGCCAGATGCAGTCTGGAGTTAAGACCCAGTGTGGACTGAAGGCTAGGTGTCAACATGGACAGGGTCAAAAGATTGTTATTCTGAACTTTTTTTCTCCATTTTGTAACTTATTTCTAATATCTGCAATGCTGGACCTTTTTACTTCCCTTATTTTCCAAGAACTGTAGCTAAGATGGCGTTGTCAGCGTCAACTTGAAGACCTTTCACTATACTCATTTGATACCTTTGACAATAAAGTTAATACTAATTCTAATATCTGTTGTAAGAAAGATGTCAGAAACTATCACTAAGGATGTTAGAGCCAAGAACATAGAAATATTTAAGATAATCAGACAGAGTCAACGTGATTTTATGAAAGGGAAATCATGTTTAACCAATGTATTGGCATTCTGGGAGGAAATAACATGTTGTGTAGATAAAGGCGAAATGATGGATATACTGAACTTGGATTCCCAGTGGCATTTGAAAAAGTGCCACACCAAAGGTTACTGTAGAAAATAAAAGCTCGTGGCATAGCGGATAACATGTGACATGGATAATACATTGGTTCGGAATCAGACATTATATCCAAATGGATCATTTTCCTGTTGCAACGAGGCAAAGAGATGCCACAGGGGTCAATCGTGGGGTTTAAAAATTTTGTGACTTACAGAAATGACTTGAATGATGGGACAGAATTTATGATTTCCAAATTCGCTAATGGCATCAAGATACTTGGGAAAATAAGTTGTGAAAAGGACATAGAGAAGTGACAGAGTCACAGAGTCAGCTAAGCGGGTGGGTGAAGGATCTGGCAAAATGGAGTACAATGTGAGAAATTGTGAAATTGTTCATGGCCTTTCCATCTGGAGGACTGGAGTACAACAATGCAGAAGTTATGTTGCAGTTATCCCAAACCCTGGTTAGACACCACTATGAGCACATCTGGGCATGACACCTTAGGAAGGGTATTACGACCTTGGACTGAGTACGATATGGATTTACAAGAAAAGTCATCAGGAGAGATTATACAAATTAGGCCTGTCTTCTCTACAAATGGAAGATTAAAGAGAGATTTGATAAAGTCTTCAAGATATTAACAGGGAAAGACAGGGTAGAGAAAGGTAAGCTTTTTCCACTGGTTGAGGATTCCAGAACTAATGGGCATAGTCTGAGAATTAGCGCCAGACCATTCAGGAGAGATGTCCGGAAGCACTTCTACACCCAAAGGGTGGGAGATGTTTGGAACTCTCTTCCAAAAATGGCATTGGATGCTGGATCAGTTGTTCATTTTAAATCTAAGTTAATTTTTTGTTAAGCAAAATCCTTAAGAGATATATGCCGAAGACAGTTAGATGGAGTTAGGCCACAGGTCAGCCGTGACCTCATTGAATAGTAGAACAGACTTGATAGGCTGAATGGCCTGCATGTGGTATGTTTGTCATATATACAGCTGCCACATGGTACCACTTCCTGCTACCTTGGAAAAGCAGACAGGCTAACCAAAGACTCCTTCCACCTTATACTCTCTTCTATCCTTTTCTGTTGGGCAGATGATATAAAAGTTCGAAAACACGTATGATCAGATTCAAGAACAGCTTCTTCCCTGCTGCTATCAGACTTATGAATGGACCGCTCATATATTAGACCTGATCTTTCTCTGCACCTTCTCTGTAGCTGTAATACTATACAATAGAACCTCGATTATCCGAATGAGACAGCCGGGGAGTACTTTGTTTGGATAACTGATAATTTGGATAACTGATCTGATCATAAGCAAGCAGTAATTTGAGTGCTGGTTATCGAACATTTCTCAGTTATCCAGCATTGCACACCATAATGCCATTTAACCGATAACTGAATGCTGAATTGCCTAATACCATTTTTACGGGACCTTGGGAGCTTGTTCAAATAATCCAAAATTCGGATAACTGGTATTCGGATAATCGAGGTTGTACTGTATTCTGCGTTCTGTTCCATTACCCTGATCTAAGGTGTGATATGCCTAGGTAGCTCACAATACAATACTTTCACTATATGTCAGTACATGACATTAGTACAAAGATCAAACTAAGTTTCAGTCAGTGAGCTGGGTACCTGTCCCGCATTTCGATAGCAATTGCTGGTGCATTCCAAAGTGTAGTATTGAAGTGCAGCAGGACTATACACATGTACTGGAGACATGCCATGATAGTGCAGACAGGCTGGTAGAGAAGTCAGTGTCCATGGGGCATAGGGTGGGTGTAGTTGGTGCCAGGAAGTATGCCCATAAACTTGGTGTCAGATGTCCAAGGTGACATCCTGAGGCACAAATGGTGAGCTGTAGTCAAGATCCCTGCTCAGACTTCCATCTCAGTAACTTACGGCATTGAATTTCTAACCAACTCGTGGTACAAGAAGAAGTTGCATATATGGTGTGATCTACAATAAATGAGGCTGGCAAGAAGCAATAATCCCTGTTAATAAATCTCTCATTCCTCCTTAGAGAGAATCTTGTCTCTTTATCAGGAAAATGTAACTAGTTGCTCTCAACATAGAGAAAGTCCCCATTGGAACTCTCCCGCAACTGTAGAGTCATACAGCACAGAAACAGACCCTTCAGTCCAACCAGTCTATGCTGAACATAATCCTAAACTAAACTAGCCCCACCTGCCTGCTCCTGGCCCATCTCCCTCCAAACCTTTCCTATTCATGTACTTATCTAAATGTCTATTAAATGTTGTAATTGTTCCCACATCCACCACTTTCTCAGGAAATTCTCCCAGATTTCTCGCCAAAGCCAATATCATTTAGATTCTGCCCAAACCTAAATATGCTTCCAGCCAAATGGCCTTAACGTAGCATCATGATGAAATAGTAGATAGAAGAGTGAAGTACTGAGATAGGGCATTGCCGTGTTGGAATGAGCTGAAATGGCACTGGTGTTCAAATAGCCTTCGAAATGTTGATGACAGACACTAATGTTATAAGATAGTTAGTACCCTCCTGTAATCTTTCTCCTGTATGATTCTTTCTCACGGCCTATAGTGACAGCATGTGTTGTTCCGCTACACAAGGAACTGCCAACAAATATATTCACAGACCTTTCCACAGCCATCGCCTGATCTCTCCCCTGTGATGGCTGAACATCAAAATCTCATTTTTAAAATGCCGAATATGCTCTGTACAACTATTATTACAGGACTGTGAGTTGCATTATAGCACTCTCGTGTACAGTTCAGGGGATTTTGTCTCAGCGTCAGCAATCACAGCTTTAAACCTTAGATTCTGTCACTTGGCAAAAAGAGACTAGGATCAATTAGCATGCACACACACACTGAAATCATAGGTTAATGTTTTATCTAACATTTTTCTAATTCTTTTCCCTAGGTCTGATACAGCATTAGCAATAATAAAAATACCTACTGCTTCTGAAAGATGATATTGGTGGCATTTCACTGCACTCAGAATAATGGATTGCAAGACGTTTTAGTTGTAGTAGACAGATTCATTCTCTACATCTGGAAGCAAGACATATGCAGAAGGTGGATACATGTGGTGTAGGAAGTCAGCTGTGGCACTAAAGAGCACATTGAGTCTCTATTGCTGCTGCAAGACAAGGACTCAATATCAATCTGAGTCAAGCCTGTCCCACCAGATTTCTAACTGGTCCCATTTCCCAACAACTAACACAACATCGTGAGGGAAATGCTGTGACCCAGTGTAAACTGGGTGGTGTCAAACGATTTGAAGTATAGTTGCCACAGTCCGACCAGACCACAGGCTCCTCCCTCATGAGACAGAACAAGAGAGAGTCTGAGACACTCAAGTGGTGGTGGTTCAACCTGAGGGTCACAATGCCTCAGGCGGGGGAGAAGTTGAAATGGGAAAACACTTCATAATAACTTCAGGCAGTGCAGGAATTGAACCCACTTTGTTGGTGTCATTTGTGCCATAAACTAGCCAGCTAATGAACTGAGCTGAACAGATTACAAGAAATAGGGACCAAATCAATTTTCACAGCATTGATGAAAATCTCTTTCTTCTGTGACCTTGTTCCATGAATCTAAGCCACTTATTGTAATGACTCATTTCATGACTTGACATCAGATTTTATCTGAAAATGCTGCTGTCTGGCAGCTTTAATGTCTTAAAGGTACTACAAAATGTATCAGAAACAAAGACAGAAATTGCTGGAAAAATTCAGCACGTTTGGCAGAATCTGTGGAGAGAGATCAGAGTTAACATTTTGGGTCCAGTGACCCCTCTACAGGACTGACGGTAGCCAGGAAAAAGAAGCTTTTTATGTTTTATGTCTTGCATTTGGGAAATTCAAATCAAGGTAGGAGTTTCATGGTGAATAGTAGGGCCTTAAGGAGTGTAGTGGAATAGAGAGACCTTGGAGTTCAGGTGCACAGTTCTCTGAAAGTGGAGTCCCAGGTAGACAGGGCAGTGAAGAAGGCTTTTGACACACTGACGTTCATCATTGAGTATATAAGTTGGGAAGTTATGTTGTACAGGATGTTGGTGAGTCCTCAGTTGGAGCATTGTGTTCAGTTTTGGTCACCTTGCTATAGGAAGGATGTTATTAAACTGGAAAGAGTGCAGCAGAAATTTACAAGGATGTTGGCAGGACTCAACAGTCTGAGTTATAGGGAGAGAATGGACAAGCTAAGACTTTTTTCTTTAGAGTGTAGGAGACTGAGGGGGGGGGAGCTCATAGAAGTGTATAAGATCATGGGCAAAGATAGGGTGAATGCATTCAGTCTTTTTCCCAGGCTTAGGCAATTGAGGACTAGAAGGCATCAGTTAAAGGTTAGAGGGGCAAGAATAAAACAGAGGGTGATAAGAATAAAACAGAGGGTGATAAGCATATAGAATGAGCTGTCAGCGGAAATGTTTGCGGTGGATGCATTAACAACATTTAAAAGGCATTTGGACAAATAAAAAGATAGGAAAGGATTAGAAGAATATGGGCCAAGTGCAGGGAAATGGGGTTGGCGTGGATGCATACTTTGTTCAGCATGGAGCAGTTAGGATCAAAGGGCCTGTCCCTGTGCTGTAGGACTCTATGACTCTAGAATATGGGAGGGGGGATGAGAGGAGGAGTGAAAAATGGGTGGAGATAGAGCTCAAAGAAAGAGAAACACAGTTTTAATAAACAAAGGAGTGGGTGAGGGTCAACCTAGGAGAAAGAATAGATCCAATGGGGATTATTAGTAGCTGAAAATAGCTTGTGTGTGGTAGTAGCCCATGTGAGGACAAGGCCTGGTGTGTGGAGGTGGGGGAAAGTATGGGGAAAGGTGTGATGCAAAAACATGTTGTCATCACTGTGATGTGGGTGAAGATATGTCTTTATGTATGATACTCATACCCTCTTCTGAAATACTGCCCACATAGAGTCATAGACATGTACAGCACAGAAACAGATCCTTTGGTCCTACTTGTCCATGCCGACCAAATGTCCCAACCCAATCTTGTCCCACCTGCCAGCGCCTGATCCATATCCCTCCAAACCCTTCCTATTCATATACCCATCCAAATGCCTCTTAAATGTTGCAATTGTACCAGCCTCCACCACAGGCAGCTCATTCCATACACGTACCACCCTCTGCGTGAAAATGTTGCCCCTTAGGTCTCTTTTATATCTTTTCCCTCTCACCCTAAACCTACGCCCTCTAGTTCTGGACTCCCCGACTCCAGGGAAAAGACTTTGTCTATTTATCCTATCTATGCCCCTCATAATTTTGTAAACCTCTAGAAGGTAACGTCTTAGCCTCCGACGCTCCAGGGAAAACAGCCCCAGCCTGTTCAGCCTCTCCCTGTAGCTCAGATCCTTCAACCATGGCAACATCCTTGTAAATCTTTTCTGAACCCTTTCAAGTTTCACAACATTTTTCTGATAGGAAGGAGACCAGAATTGCACACAATATTCCAACAGTGGCCTAACCAATGTCCTGTACAGCTGCAACATAACCTCCCAACCCCTG